>NC_057804.1:578697996-578711302 GCF_018294505.1 Triticum aestivum
ATGTATGTCATTTGTATTGAAATATCTAAAAAAGCTTATATTCAGAAACGGAGGAAGTAGTTTCTATCATCTAATCTTTGTTCCATAATTCATGTGAATCAGCATAAATCAATTATTCGGTGATGTTAAATTGTAATTTTAGTCAATATTATTTTGTTGTCAACAGAAAATTAAGCATCTACATTGATGCATTTGTTAAGTTGTTTCTTTTCTACCGAATTTGTTCTTGGGGTAATAATGAATCCATATTTTATCCTCAATATGAATTTGTAGTGTACTTTTAATGAAATGAAGCCCAAATTACCCAACTAATAGTCATGTTCACGTGGCAAAGAGTGAAGTGCATTGTAGGTCTTGGAACTATTTCAGAGGTATCACGTAGGTCCTCGAACTATGAAAATCATCATCTAGGTCCTCGAAGTGCAGTAAGTGTGTCATCCAGGTCCAAATTCAGCCTGACCCCACCTGACTAGCCAGCTGGCGCCGTTGATCGTGACACGTTGGACAGGGGCCCCACAGGGTAACGGACGTGGTGAACAGTGCACTGACGTCTGTTTTCCGTACGTGGTGAACAGTGCACATGTGAAGAGTAAATAAAAAATGAAATTCTTTGGCATTGAAGATACCCTGGTGCATGAGTAGTAAAAATGTTCATGACGATAAAAAAATCTTCGTGACTTTTTAAAATGTTCACAAACAATAAATTTGAAAGTATGTTCACGAACCACAAATATTCTTCGCGCATATGGAAAAAATGATCGTGACTTTAGTTTTTTTTTCGTGAACGATGAATTTGGAAGAAATGTTTGTGACTTTAGAAAAATGTTTGCGAGCAATAAATTAAAAAAATAAGACGTGAACCACAAAGTCGTGAACATTTTTTCCATATCTGCGTACAATATTTGTGCTTCGCAAACGTATTTTCTTTTCTTTTAAATTTAGCAGTCGCGATTTTTTTTTTCAAATTCATCATTCACGAACATGTTTTTAAAGTCGCGGACATTTTTTCAAATTCAGTGTCCGCGAACATTTTCTTAAAGTCGCGAACATTTTGTCCACATCCGTGAACAATATTTGTGGTTCGCGAAGATATTTTCTTTTCTTTCTAAATTAATGGTTCGCGAACATTTTTTTAAAGTCGCGAACATTATTCCAAATTCATCGTTCACGAACTTGTTTTTAAAGTCATGATTTTTTTTCCAAATTCATTGTTCGCGAACCTTTTCTTAAAGTCACGATCATTTTTTCCATATCTGCGAACAATATTTGTGGTTTGTGAACATATTTTATTTTCTTTTAAAATTTATTGTTCACGAACATTTCTTTAAGTCGCGAATATTTTTTAGAATTAATCGTTTGCGAACATTTTTTAAAGTCGCCAACAACTTTTCCAAATTCATCGTCCGCGAACATTTTTTAAATTCGTGATTCTTTTTGCATATCCGCGAACAATATTTGTGGTTTGGGAACATATTTTCAAATTTAATGTTTGTCAATATTTTTTAAAGCCGCGAACATTTTGGCCATATTTGCGAACATTTTCTAAAATTAATGAACATTTTTCTTAAAGTCATGAACATTTTTACTGTTCACACAGCAGGGTGTCTTCGATGCCAAAGAATTTCATTTTTTTTATTTTGTTAGTTACTTTCTATTTTTACTGTTCACTGGCACACTGTCTATCCAGTAGGAAAACGGGCCCTGATGCACTGTTCACCATGTCTGTTACCCTGCGGGCACCCTGTCACGGTCAACGGCGCCAGCTAGCCAGTTAGATGGGGTCAGGCAGATTTTGGACTTGGATGACACGCTTACTGCACTTCGAAAACCTGGATGACAATTTTCATAGTTCCAGGACCGACTTGACACTCCTGAAATAGTTCCAGGACCTACAGTGCAGTTCACTCCATGGCAAAAATACATAACTACAACTATACCTAAAAACCCTTACACATGAGATCTTAAAAATAAAAGGTACAAGTAAATCCTATAGAATACATTAGATGTGATTCTACAAAAAAAGAAAGAGAATACATTAGATGCAGAGTTGTGCAGCACGTAATACCGAATGACACAACAAGCATGTCACACCGACGTACTCAAAGGACGCGTCGTGATGTTTTTTCCATCAAAATTTGAAAAGATTTCTGGACGTAGGGCGTGCAAGTTTCCGGCCGTCTTTGCCCGCGTACGCACGGCGTTGGAAAAACAAGGGATCTATCGACGGCAGCCGCACCTCGTAAGAACACTAACAGTCGAACACGAGGCAAATCGCCGCAGAAATCCCCCCGCTGGCTTTTTCCAGAGAGGGACCGACCTCCCCCCGCCACCACCTTTCTACTCTCCTTTCGGGGACACCGCGGGAAAGCGGAGGAATCCGGGCAGGTTATCTCGTCCTCGTCTTCGTCTTCTTCGCGTACGCGATCCTCCGTTGACAATCCATATTGATTATTGTTTCGTGGCTGCCGCTTAGCCATGTCGTCGCGGCATCGGTAGGTTGCGTACGTCCACCTCGTGACGTGATCGAGTTGATCCGCGGTAGTTGGTTGAGGAAAAACAATACTCCGTACCATAATCCCGCGGTCTCTGAAGAAGTTCAACTGCTGGAACAGTTCGTCAGAAAGCAAAGCGTTTGTGCCTCTTTAATTTCCCCTGCCTGAGCGTTTTTCAAGTCAGTCTCCCGGGGAGCATCGGCAAAGGCAGAGATTGTTCGCACCGGCGGGCAAACGAGAGGCCGAGAGCCAAGCTTTTCACCTCGACGGGGCCGTCGGTATGGATGGATCATGGATGAACCGCCAGAAAGGCGGTATAGACGTGATCGGCTCAACCTTCGCCGGTGAAAGCAATTCAAATCTAAACAAAGGAATGGTCAATCTAACAGTATGCTGCTGGCACTATTTCCTTCGAGCTTCCTGAGTCAAGAGCTCCGTCGAGATCTCTGTCGTTTGGTTTCTGTCATTTTACTAGCACATCATCGTAGCATGTCTGAACCCAATCCGCTGTTAAATCTGATAAGTAAGGTTTTCTGAAGCGGCAAGAAACTTGCTACCTGGACAAGTTGAATAGCTGGTTGCATGATCCGATCCATCGACGATAAATGAGAAAGCAAAAGTTGTACATGATCTACGTCACACGAGATATAGAAAATAAACACACGAATACAGTTCATGTGGCTGCGCTGAACTCAACCAAGTCTTAAACATACATTCTAAAACTTAGGTAATTATAGTCATTAAGATTTTAGTTCTATATGAAGCTAGTACTATTCGATATGTAATTTCTTATAAACATATCTTGTCATTGGATTCACTCAATCGGTTATGGAACAAGAGAGCTGATTTTCTCCAACTACAGATCCAGCTTCTGAAGCTGACACAAGTACTCCCCGAAGCATCAGCCACACAAATTAGGGGTCCAGTCAGGGTCAGAGTAAGCTAAGGAGCCCGTCGCTTTCGCTAGTTCTAGCTAAGGACCGATCCGTCAAGGCTTTGCATTCCTGTAACTCGGAGGTCATCTGTCCTGATCCCAGGTCATGCACAATCTGACATTATTTCTCTCACTGATGTACACATACCATGTCTTTCAAAAACATTATACTTCCAGAGATTTCAAAATTTAATGTGATTGGTTTCGTGTGAGGTGTTCAATTCTTCACCTACTCCCTGACATGGACGCCTAGTAGACTACTAATCAGGTCGGATGATGGAGACGCGAAGCGAATATAGTGATTGAAATTTGAAAGTAGCGGCCATCCCTGAACCATAATAGTTTTTTGACAGGGAAACCTGAAAAGACGGTACGACTACTGAATTCTACGAGGAATTCTCGAGACAGCGTGGTTCATTCCGTTGACACGCTAGGCTGGCCCCAGAGAGCCATTTCAACCGATGATTTGAGGAAGCACACGCTTCGTTGATTGTGGACCAAATACATGCGTGAAATCGGCGTGTTTTGAACTTTTTGATGAGGTTAGGTTATATGGCTTTCAATTAAACCGGATGGTCTGAATTCTATAAGATCAGCATTGCTTTCAAGCTTGAATAATGGAATGGAAAATAAAACCTAGAATGGCACCTTTCTTCTCCTCGACAAAAGAGGAGGAAAAAGATGCCACGATCTGGAAGGAGATGAATCATGAATAATGAATGTGATTCGTTCTAGAGCTGAAGGTAAGAATATAATTAATCTGGTCGACGGAAAGTAAATACTACACTATTTTCGTCGGCATATATTCGCGGTACCCGTCAAATTATCAATCAAGCTGGTCAAGTCTGAAGATAAAGTCACTCTGAAGTATTTTGCTGTGGTTGGAATTGGAACCATCTTCGGAGTGAACGGGTGAACTTCCCGGCAGAGGTCACAGCCGCCCTTCCCCCCTGTCCATCTTGATCGAGACGTCCTCGTCGCTTCTTCTACGATCAATCTCCGCCCGCTCCTTCCTGTTTCGGGACGTAGATATGTGTGTGCGCGACATGCCCTAGAAGCCAGGCAAGACGTCAATTACCTGACGCCCTCCATTGTTCTCATCTGCAGAATCTAAGGCGCGAAGGACCGATAGCAACGTCGTTGTGAAGTCGCGGCGGGCAGCAGCTATTGTCGTGGCACCGAGTAGATCATGAGTATTTGGAGGGCGTGGCGACTGATTAGGGTCCAAATGGATTAGGTTAAGTCGCCAGTCTCTTCCATGCACAGTACTCTACTACTTCCTCCGTTCCTAAATATAAGTCTTTGAAGAGTTTTTCACTATAGACCACATACTGAGCAAAATAAATGAATCTCACTCTAAAATGCATTTATATACATACGTATATGATTCGTAGTGAAATTTCTATAAAGACTTATATTTAGGAACGGATGGAGTACATCATTGCTGAATATTGTCATGTCTGGAAAATACCGTATTTGATCTTTGAGTACCTATAGCTAGGGTTAGGTGAAACTGCAATGCAGTGCAGTCCATGTGCATGAACCAGTTAGTAGAGTTGGAACAGCGGGCCAATTGGCCAACCGACTGCATTTTCACGTCTACTCCTACTCAGCAAACCCTAGCTGAGCCTATCTCTCGTCGCGTACGTAGACCGGCTGGTGTGCTGCTCTCAATCAATTTTTTTTTTTTGAAACGGAGGCAAAGATTGCCTCATCTATTAAATAAGCAGAAAAGAATTGCCCAGTTAATTACGGAAAACCGGGCAAAAACCGGAACAACAAAGGCCAAGCCCATTCCCATAGACTGAAACACACAGGGCAAAGTCCACCCTTATCGACAACATGCCGACCTGCGGCCAGACAACGCAACTCCGACTCTGACGGAGAACTCAGAAGAACGAAATCAGGCACAGCTGGCGCCACGGAAGATCGCCGAAAGGGCCACCTGCAGCCAGTCATCGTACACCACAGGGCCCCGCCGCCGCAGCTTTGACTCCACAGCAACAAACAAACCGAGGCAATACCATGGACACGTCGGAGAAGAGCCGACTATCGCAACCATTGCCGCGTCGCCGACATCGCTCCCACCATCATCGTTGCCACAGAAGTCTGGCCGCCACAGTGATTCTCTCGGGGCCGCCGCCCCGACATCCACCGCTCCCTCGCGCCCAGCGCAATCAACCGGCACCGCCTTCCGGGGCCGCCGCCCCGACATACCACCACTCCCCTCGAGCAGCAACGCCGCGCAACCCGGCTGCCCGCAGCCCACGGTGCTCAGGGCAACCGCTCGCAGACCACGAACGTCGCACCACATCCGGGGCCGCCGCCCCGACGTAAAGTCAGACCACCCCCTCTAGGGCGCATCGACCAGGCCGACGACCTCGCTACCCACGCAGCACCAAGCCGCCACCAAAACAATGCACAACCGCGACTCTACCCCATAGAGGCACCGTTGCATCGCTATCCGAGGCCGCCGCCTCGGCGTACATCCACCGTCCAGAGCCGCCGCCCCGGCCTCCATCACCCCGACGGCGACGCAGCTCTGCACCACTGCCATGAGACCACCACTCCACAAAGGTCATTGCTTCCAAGAAGGTAACGACATAATTGCCGCCACCGCCCGCTCCAATGGAGCTTGGGTTTTCACCCGGAAACACCAGACAGTTGCGGCAGTAGATGGACGTAGCTCCGCGATGTGCCTTCAGGAAGGAATGCAGTGCTCAAGAACATCGCCAACATCGGCACCGACCGGAGAAGGTGCAAGACTTTCGCCTGGAGAATCTACTCCACTGCCGAGCCTCACGAGGAAGCCAATGACATAGGAACACAGCAAGCTGCGCAGAGTGCATCGTTGCCAACCACCAGCCCTCAACACGCCGCAGCAAAACGCCGTGCCAGATCTGCGCACCCCCGGCCACCTCCAGCCCAAACTGCTGCTCCATTGCACACACGGCCAGAGCAGTAGAAGAGTACACCTCTCCGGTGGCTAGAGACCGATCTCCACGACCACCATCACAGCGCCGCTGCGTCGCCGCCCAAAAACTACGGCTCACCGCCACCGCCGCAGCTCACCAACAGAAGAAACCTCCACCGTCGCGGCGCCGCCGCGCCGCCATCCAAAAGCTGCGGCTCGCCGCCATCACCGCAGCTCCCCCGGCCGAGGGAGGGGACCCCAGGCACCCAGCGCGCCAAACAGCCACAACCCGCCGGAGCGCCTCCACCGACAGATCTGGGCGCCGGGCGCCAGATCGACGACGGCCGGCCTCAGCGCCGCCCCGCACGCCATCCAGCCGAGGAAGGGGGGGAGCAACGCTGCCACCATGCCCGGGGCCGCCGCCCCGGCTTGCTCGCGCCGACGAGACGCGGCCGCCGCCAGCCAAGTAAGTGTGTACAGATCAATTGAGTAGTACCAGTATCTTTTTCCAAGACGACATTAATCATAATTCAGAGAGATACAGTGAGAGAGAACAAAAAGGATAAGGGCGCACGCCAGACTAACTGACTCACTAGTCGACTTGCAATTAACTGCGGAAGATGATGATGTCGTTTTCTTCTTCTCCATCAATGGTTGCCGAGGAATACAAGTTATTCAAAAGTCTCTAGGGGCAGGAACGCATGCATGAAGCTTGCCAACTTGCGAGCACGGTCATCACACAAACCTTGGGTGAAACTGCTCAGCTTTTTTCGAGGAAGTATCCGGCGCAAACTTTTTTTTGAGGAATATCCGGTGAAAACTTAGGGTTGGAGAAAACTACGTAAAAAATTCGTGAAAACAACATTTTCAAATCTATGATACACAGAGATGCCTTGCCTTAACGAAATTTAACATGCCTTGCATGCTAGCATGGACTGATGACCGTATTGGAAAAGTGATGTTTAAGCTTCCCGAAAAAAAAGAGGCGATATTTAGAGCAACTCCGACGGGACGACCCATTTCGTCCGCCGCCGTCCGTTTGGATCCGCGCGGACAAAAGAGGAGGCCCAACGTGGCGACCCAAACCCAAAACGCGTCCACACCGACGCATTTGCGGCTCAAATTTGCGCCCCAAATGCGTCGGCGCGGACGCGGAACGGACGCCACGCGCGCCTTCTCGATGTTCGCCGCGGCCCCACCTGGCGGTTGTCCAACTACCCGCTACCTCGCTAGTCAGCTTAATTTATGACCCCGAGCCCACACGTCAGTGACGTCGGTCGTCCTTTTTTAAGCTGACCGTGTGGCGGGGCCGTCCTCATCCAGTTCCTGTCCACATCTAGGCCACACTCGCTCCCCCGTCGCCGGCAAGCAAACCCT
Organism: Triticum aestivum; assembly: GCF_018294505.1. NCBI lineage: Eukaryota > Viridiplantae > Streptophyta > Magnoliopsida > Poales > Poaceae > Triticum > Triticum aestivum. The sequence goes on from NC_057804.1 coordinate 578,705,714, forward strand.
AGCCACCCCAGCCGTTCAAATGAGGCTCTTCTCTGGCGCCGGCAGCAGCAGCAAGTCGAAGGGCAAGGCCCCCGCCGTCCCCTTTCCCGCGGAGTTCACCCCGCCTCCGCCTGCGCCGGCTCGCCGGCAGAGGCAGCGGGTGAACATGCCCATGCACCAGGCGGAGTGGCACTGGCGCCACCGCGTGCCTCTGCCATACCCCGACGTGACCCTGCCGCACGACTGGCATCTGGATCCAGGAGAGGATCCCAGTGCCGGCGGCGCCGCGGTCGGTGTCGTGGTTCTAAGTCTGACAGTAGAATGGGGGGTAGGTATGGAGAGGCAAGATCCTAGCTATGGAGTTGTTGTACACACGAGTGTTTTACGAGTTCAGGCCCTTCTCGGAGGAAGTAATAGCCCTACGTCTCGGAGCCCGGAGGCGGTCGACTGATTTATGTGTATATGAGTTACAGGGGTGCGAACCCTTCTACCAGTGGAGGGGGTGGCTTATATAGAGGACGCCAGGACCCTAGCCAGCCCACGTAGCAGAGGGTTAAAGTACATTAAGGCCTGGCGTTACTGGTAACGCCCTACATAAAATGTCATCATGACCATTAAGACTACTTAATTACAGACCGTTTGGACACAAAATAAATCCTGAATTCCTGATGGTCGAGTGAGTCTTCATGGTCGAGTGTCTTCAGGTTCGTCGAGTGTCTTCTAGTCCGTCGAGTGGAGTTCCTCTTGGTCGACTGAAAGACGGCTTCTTCTAAGAGATGTCCTTGGGGAGGGTACCTTGGACAGGTCCGTAACCCTACCCTAGGTACATGGCTTCATTAGTAGCCCCCGAATGGATCGAGGTTTGAGTGGGGAAGGAGTTGGCAATCTTTCCGACTTGCTTTCTGGTACTGTAAAGGCGTTTTCGCTCAGGATCAATGACTTTTAAGTGAGGGTGTCAACTTTCTTCAGTCGCCTTGATCCATTCTTTATATCTGTCGAGTGAACTTTATGAACTTGGAGATTTCCGAGCAACGGATCGCAGGAGATCTTCCGTCTGACAAGTTGCCCTGTTGGTTAGCGGATTTGGTGGGATCCGAATTTTGGGAAGCCGCAAAGCGGAGAACGCCGCGGTACTCGGACGGGATAAGGCAGGGACGCCTCGATCTTCGTGCTGCCTTTTTCGCCACGTATCGCGCGCGTGACTGTTTCGGGATTTGACAGGATTGCCTGGGCCTACCTGTCAGCCACTCAGAGGTGACCCCATATAAGGAACCAGGCGGAGGTTTTCCGAACAGTGCTTCCTCATTCTCTCCTCCTTCGTCTCCAGATTCATCTCCTGCGCTCGTCAACTGCCCAGCGCCGCAGCCCCGTTCCAGCTTTGTCGGCGACAATGGTGAAGGAGAAGATGGCGGCTTTGGAGCGGGCGAAGAAGGCGATGGCGCAAGCGAAGGGGAGAGCGTCCAGTCGGGGTGGATCTTCATCGCGGTCTCGCCTGCCGCAGGGTTGGATCCAAGGAGATTGGATCCGCTCGACCATCACCCAGAAGGACCTCGATGACCTAGCCAATGAGGGGCTGATCGAGCACGGAGCAGCAAGGCTTCCGGGGACGGAGTGTCAACCGCAACCTCAGGAGGGTGAGTGCGTCCTCTTGGCGACTCATATAGATCGAGGGTTTTCTTTGCCGCCGCATCTTTTCTTCCGAGGATTTCTGAATTTCTTCGGAGCTCAGCTTCACCATTTCACTCCAAATTCCATCGCCTATCTCTCTGCCTTTGTGTCTCTGTGTGAGAATTTCTTGGGTTGCCGGCCGCACTGGGGCCTCTTCAAACATATATTCACCTGTCGTTCCCAGACGGTGAAAAAGGCCAGCCCCAATGACGAGAGAACCCAGGTGATCTAGATGTGTGGGGGTCTCGGGGTCCATATGAGGAGTAAGAGCGCTTTCCCTGCTATGACCCTTCCCGAGTCGATCAGAGGGTGGCAGTCGACTTGGTTCTACTGCCAAGACCGGTCGATGCCAGGGCAGTCGACCGGGCTCCCTCCCTTTTCTATGAGTCGAGTGAGCAAGCCCTCCTCCCTGAAAGTAGTTCCGGAGGAGAAGGCTCAGGTGAAAATGTTGATGGAGCGGGTAGTTCAGTTGATTCGTGACGGCGTGACCGGCATGGACCTTCTGGAGGTTTTCCTTTGGCGGCGCATACAACCACTCCAGTACCGGGGCCACCCGATGTGGCTATATTCTGGTACTGAAGACACCAGTCGGGTCCACCCAGAGGAGGTCGACGATGCTACATTGGAGAGGTGGATGATTGCCATTACTGGGAATAAGGACAACCCTCGGGGAGCTAGGAGGATCGTTCCACTCAACCAATCTTATGAGGTGGACAAGGTGCGACAATTTTCCTCCGATTGTTCCGTCCATTCTGTTTCGTCGTAAATCGGTCGATTGACCTTTGTCTTGCTTGCTGTCTTTCAGGAGACCACTGAGTTGTACTCGATGCCTAACGGGGCACAGGCGCAGGCCGAAGAGGAGGAAGGAAGCGGAGGCGAAAGCCAAGAGGAGTGGGAGTCGGACGCCGGTGAGGGTGAGGAAGACGTAGGTTCTGACGAGGAGGAAGAGGAGGAGGAAGAGGAGGAGGAAGTTGCGCCTCCTCATTCCGAAAGGAGGTCCAAACTCACCCATGACCCTGCGGCTGATAGTGGCAAGGGAGTCGCGCCTGCTGGGCAGTCGACTAAACGTCCTCGGACAACTTCACCAGCGGCGACTGAAAAGGCGTCGAAGCAACCCCGAGTGGCCCCGTCAAAACCGGCGAAGGCCCTACCGAAGATGAGGATGGAGATTCCGACTGTCTCTGGGTAATGATCGTAACTCATGTTTTCCACTCCCGGTCGCCTCAATTGCTGACCGACTGATATTTTGCAAATCGCAGCGCTGCTACTTCCGAGACTTCAGCCAGGCATGAGGATCAAGAAATGGAAGATGCTGCGACTTCTCAACCTGGTATGATCTGTGCGGTTTTGCTTTTGGTCGATTGAATCTCCATTTTTGATTTTGAACTTCTTCTACAGCTCCACCTAACGTTGTCATCAATCTTCCTGACGATGACGACGAAGCGCCGCTGAGGAAGAGGAGGAGCAGAAAGGCGACCGTTGGCAAGGCTGCGCAGGTTACGTCAGCACCTGGACCACAGATTCCCGAGGGGAGCAACGTCGCTCGGGCTACCGTGTCCTTTGCGGAGCCGTTGACGGTTGCCCGCCCCTCGTCGTCGAGTGCTGACCCGCCTTCCCTCTTCTCCACCTACCACGTCCCGGAGGACCAAGCAAGCGCTGCCAAGGAAGCTATACGCCAGGCCGGGATTATGATGGAGCAGGTGAAGGCGATCCAAACTGCCAGCCAAGCAGCTTATGATGCGAGCTCAGCTCTCCAGAGCAATGTCCAGGTAATTGAACACCGACTGGAAATCTTGATTTTTGTCATGCACCCACTGGGTGTGTCGATTCTACAGTGGACTGCTAGCAGTCGACTATAGTTTTTGTATCTTGAGATTTCTCACTTTGCTTGTTCCACTCGACCATGGTCGAGTGGAATCAATGAAACTGGTGGGGGCACGCTGAGTGCACCCACTGGGTGTAGTCCCTGAGACCGTGGTCGATTGCTAGCAATCGGCTATGGTCTGAATTTTTTTTATTACTGCTGACAGTTAACTGCTTCCGGTCGACTGATCGACTCTGAGTCTGGCTGATAGAACTAGTGGGGGCACGCTGAGTGCACCCACTGGGTGTAGTCCCCGAGACTACAGTTGAATGTTTTAGATTCACCTGTAGTCTTAGAAATAGTACGATTTTTCCTTTTAGTCACTCGGAAGTGATCTATCATTGATGTCTATCGATTGAACTTTCGCAGAAATCTTGTGACCTTGTTTCTCGTTACACCGAGCTGGAGAACAAGTATATCCAGCTTGAGCTTGATCAAAAGCTTGTTCAAGAGAACTTCACGAAGGCGAAGGAGGAGGCAAAAGGTATGTTTGGTGAGAATCTTGACGACTGTCCTTGCTTCTTGCCTGTCTCCGAATCTGATCTTACTGTGATTTTCGCAGAAAAAATGAAGGATGCTCTGAAGAAGAAGGACCTCGACCTTGCCGAGGCGCAGAAAAGGGCTGCAGACAAGACCAGGCTTGCAGAAGAGAAGTTGGCTTCCGTCAACAAACTCGAAGAAGATAACACTCGATTGAAAGCCGCTATTGACGTGGCCAACCAAGAAGTCACTCGACTGAGGAATGTCAACCTGGTCCTAGATGACAAAGCTGGTGAACTGGCAGGAAAGAAAAATGACTTGGATCTTTATCTGGGAGGACTCACCAAGAAGTTGTTCCTCATGCTCGAAGGTAACCTCTCATCTCCGATTGGTAGTTACTAACTTGCTGTAAGGGTGTTAGCTTATCCTTGAATCATGTCCACAGAATTCTGCCAAAACTTTGAAGAGGAGACTAGTCGAGTGGAGACTGGCTTGGACCCCATCAACTCTCCAGTGAAGGATGAAACTGCTATGAACGTGCTCTGCCTCGAGTCCCGCATTGCTGCAGTGGTCGATTACCTTGCAAGACTAAAGGCCGCTACATCACGCATCGACACATCGCTCTGGCCAGAAGAAACGCTTCAGAATGACCTTGAGTCGCTGATGACTCGACTGAACGAGATTCCGAGTCGAGTTCAAGAGTGGAAGAAGTCTTCTGCCCGGTGCGGTGCTGACGTCGCTCTGTCCTTGGTTCGCGTCCATTGCAAAGAAGCGAGAGAGGACAAGCTGGTGTCTCTCAAGGTGGCCAATACTAGGAAGCATGACTTCCGTTCTTTCATGGAGACCTTCATCGCGGCCGCCACTCGGATTGCAGATGGGATCGATCTGGACGAGTTCATTGCGCCTTCCAGCCCTCCGCAGGAGGGGTAAAAAACTATTATGCTTGATGATTTGAATTTGCCTCGGAATGCCGAGTGATTTTTGTAACCGCCAAACTTTAACAGGCTTGATGCCTGAGCACTTCCGGGTCCGTAGGACGTTATGCGAACTTGATTTGCCGTTGAAATACGTTTGCTTCTTTTGGACAACTATCTCCTTTGGGTTGGAATATATAGCATCTGAAATGCTCTTTTGCAGGTAGGAGTGAAGCACAAATTGTAGTCGACTTGTGCTCGTCATGATTGGGCGAGTGCTTGGTTGCAACCAAGCCTCCGAGTGAGAAACTTATTCTCCACTCGGAAAGATTTATAAAAACTTAGGCGAGCACTGGGCTGCAGCTAAGCCCCCGAGCGGAAGGCTGCCTTACCACTCGGTAGGATTTTGTTTACTTAGGCGAGTACTTGGACTGCAGCTAAGCCTCCGAGTGGGAGGTTTGCTCTCCACTCGGCAGGATTTTTTAGAAACTTAGGCGAGCGCTGGGCTGCAGCTAAGCCCCCCGAGTGGGAGGTTTGCTCTCCACTCGGTAGGATTTTTTAGAAACTTAGGCGAGCGCTGGGCTGCAGCTAAGCCCCCGAGTGGGAGGTTTGCTCTCCACTCGGTAGGATTTTCAGAAACTTAGGCGAGCACTGGGCTGCAGCTAAGCCCTAAGTGGGAGGTTT
>NC_057804.1:578711747-578720968 GCF_018294505.1 Triticum aestivum
GTTTGCTCTCCACTCGGTAGGATTTTTTAGAAACTTAGGCAAGCGCTGGGCTGCAGCTAAGCTCCCGAGTGGGAGGTTTTCTCTCCACTCGGTAGGATTTTCAAAAACTTAGGCGAGCACTGGGCTGCAGCTAAGCCTCCGAGTGGGAGGCTGGCTCACCACTCGATAGGATTTTGTTTACTTAGGCGAGTACTTGGACTGCAGCTAAGCCTCTGAGTGGGAGGTTTTCTCTCCACCCGGTAGGATTTTCAGAAACTTAGGCGAGCACTGGGCTGCAACTAAGCCCCCGAGTGGGAGGTTTGCTCTCCACTCGGTAGGATTTTCAGAAACTTGGGCGAGCACTGGGCTGCAGCTAAGCCTCCGAGTGGGAGGCTGGCTCACCACTCGGTAGGATTTTGTTTACTTAGGCGAGTACTTGGACTGCAGCTAAGCCTCCGAGTGGGAGGCTGGCTCATCACTCGGTAGGATTTTCAAAAACTTAGGCGAGCACTGGGCTGCAGCTAAGCCCCCGAGTGGGAGGCTGGCTCACCACTCGGTAGGATTTTGTTTACTTAGGCGAGTACTTGGACTGCAACTAAGCCTCCAAGTGGGAGGCTGGCTCATCACTCGGTAGGATTTTCAAAAACTCAGGCGAGCACTGGGCTGCAGCTAAGCCCCCGAGTGGAAGGCTGGCTTACCACTCGGTAGGATTTTGTTTACTTAGGCGAGTACTTGGACTGCAGCTAAGCCTCCGAGTGGGAGGCTGGCTCATCACTCGGTAGGATTTTCAAAAACTTAGGCGAGCACTGGGCTGCAGCTAAGCCCCTGAGTGGAAGGCTAGCTTACCACTTGGTAGGATTTTGTTTTAACTTAGGCGAAACGGATTCGCAGCTAAGCCTCCGAGTGGAAGGCTGGCTTACCACTCGGTAGGATTTTTACAAGCTTAGGCGAAACGGGTTCGCAGCTAGGCCACCCACTGGCGGACAGATTTATGAGAACAAAAACAACAACAATCACTAAAATTATGAAACTCTTTGTCTTTGATGAATACACTACAGGAGTACTTTTTATTACAACTCATCCGAGTGAAAAACTTAAGTATAAAAGGGGTGGAGCTCTGGGCTCGTCAATCTGGTGCTCGACATTGTAAAGGCAGTATGCCCCATTATGGAGAACTTTGGTGATGATGAAGAGACCTTCCCAAGTAGGAGCAAGCTTGTGTGGTTTCTGCTGATCCACTCGGAGAACTAAATCTCCTTCCTGGAAAGCTCGACTCTTCACATTTCTGGCATGGAAGCGACGCAAGTCCTGCTGGTAAATGGTCGATCGGATCAAGGCCATCTCTCTTTCTTCTTCTAGAAGATCGACTGTGTCCTGTCGGGCCTGCTCTGCTTCGGCTTCGGTGTAAAGTTCGACTCGGGGCGCGTTGTGAAGCAGGTCACTCGGCAAGACTGCTTCGGCTCCGTAGACCAAGAAGAATGGAGTCCTCCCAGTCGATCGATTTGGCGTGGTCCTCAACCCCCAAAGTACCAACGGAAGTTCGTCGACCCATGCACCAGCTGCGTGTTTGAGGTCGCGCATCAGTCGGGGTTTCAGTCCTTTGAGAATTAAGCCATTTGCTCGCTCTGCTTCTCCATTCGACTGGGGTGAGCGACTGAAGCGTAGTCGACTCGCGTACCCTAAGATGCGTAGAAGGCTCTGAACTCTTCAGAGTCAAAGTTTGACCCATTATCCGTGATGATACTGTGGGGAACTCCGTATCTGAACACCAACTCCCTGATGAAGCTGACGGCGGTGCCGGCGTCCAAATTCTTGATGGGTTTAGCCTCGATCCACTTAGTGAACTTGTCGACTGCTACCAACACATGGGTGTAGCCATTTCTGCCTGTCCTCAGAGGTCCAACCATATCCAGTCCCCACACAGTAAAAGGCCAGACGAGTGGAATGGTCTTCAAGGCCGAGGCGGGTTTGTGCGACATATTGGAGTAAAATTGACATCCTTCACATTTGTCGACTATCTCTTTCGCCATCTCATTTGCTTTGGGCCAATAAAAACCAGCTCGGTATGCTTTAGCCACGATGGTCTGAGAAGACGCATGATGGCCACAGGTCCCCGAGTGGATGTCGTTGAGAATCATTCGACCTTCCTCTAGTGTTATGCATTTCTGGCTGACTCCAGTCGCACTTTCTATGTATAACTGTCCCCTCATGACGGTGAAGGCTTTGGATTGGCGGACGATCTCCCGAGCCTCTTCTTCATTCTCAGGGAGCTCTTTTCTCAAGATATAGGCGATATAGGGCACTGTCCAATCGGGAGTGATGACCAAAACTTCCATGATCAAGTCGACCACAGCTGGGACCTCGACTTCAGTCGGATCTGTGGCGCTTTTGGGTTGCGGGACTTCCTCAGTGAAAGGATCTTCTTGAACCGATGGTGTGTGAACATGCTCCAAAAACACACCACTCGGAATGGCTTCCCTCTTGGAACCTATCTTCGCCAAGTCATCGGCTGCTTGATTTTTCAGTCGGGGAACGTGATGGAGCTCTAATCCCTCGAATTTATTCTCCAGCTTTCTGACTGCATTGCAGTATCCAGTCATGGCCGGGCTTCTGACGTCCCACTCCTTCATCACTTGGTTGACCACTAAGTCCGAGTCGCCGTAGACCATGAGGCGATGGACGCTGAGTGAAATGGCCATACGCAACCCGTACAAGAGTGCTTCGTATTCTGCTTCATTGTTGGAGGAATCAAAGTGAATCTGGAGTACATATCTGAGCTTATCTCCTCGGGAGGGAACCAAGACCACTCTGGCACCGGAACCATTCAGCATTTTGGAGCCATCGAAGAACATACTCCAGTGCTCCGAGTGAACTTGGGTCGGCAACTGCTGTTCAGTCCACTTGGCGAGGAAATCTGCTATTGCTTGGGACTTGATAGCTTTCTTTGCCTCAAATCTGATATCAAGGGGAAGAAGTTCAATCGCCCATTTTGCCACTCGACCAGTTGCGTCTTTGTTGTGCAGAATCTCTGATAAGGGGGCGTCCGTGACGACTGTGATAATCTGGTCAGAGAAGTAATGGGCAACTTTCTTCGTGGTCATGTAAATTCCATACACAAGCTTCTGATAATGGGGGTATCGTTGCTTGGACGGGGTCAGGACTTCGGAAATGTAATACACTGGGTGCTGAACTTTGAAGGCTTTTCCTTCCTCTTCTCGCTCGCCCGTAAGTACAGTACTGACGACTTGTCCTGTGGCTGCAATGTAAAGCAGCAAAGGCTCTTTGCTGATTGGGGCAGCGAGCACCGGCTGGGTGGAAAGCAGGGTTTTTAACTCTGCAAACGCTGCATCAGCTTCTTGAGTCCACTCGAACTTGTCTGACTTCTTCATCAGTCGGTAAAGAGGCAATGCCTTTTCTCCGAGGCGAGAGATGAATCGACTTAATGCGGCCAAGCATCGAGTAAGTTTCTGGACATCGTGCACACGCACGGGGCGTTTCATTCGGAGTATAGTGCCAACTTTTTCTGGGTTAGCATCGATTCCCCGTTCAAAAACGAGAAAACCGAGCAACTTTCCGCCAAGAACTCCGAATGTGCATTTTGATGGATTAAACTTGATATCGTACCTCCTGAGGTTTGCAAATGTTTCAGCTAGGTCAGTCAGCAGGTCGGAACCTTTCCGTGACTTGACCACAATGTCATCCATGTATGCTTCCACATTCCGACTGATCTGAGTGAGCAAACACTTCTGAATCATCCTCATGAACGTGGCTCCGGCATTCTTGAGGCCGAATGGCATGGTGACATAACAGAAGCACCCGAATGGGGTGATGAAAACCGTTTTGATCTCATCGGGTCCAAACAGACGGATCTGATGGTACCCGAAATAAGCGTCCAAGAAAGAAAGTCGCTCACATCCCGCAGTTGAGTCGACTATTTGGTCGATGTGGGGAAGAGGAAAATGATCTTTCTGGCAGGCCCGATTGATATGCTTGAAATCAATGCACATGCGAAGAGAATTGTCCTTTTTGGGGACCATGGCGACATTGGAGAGCCACTCGGAGTGGTAAATCTCTCAGATAAACTCTGCTGCTAGGAGCCGAGCCACTTCTTTTCTGGACGGCGGACCATCGCAGATGTTCCTTCACAGGTTTTGCCTTCGAATCGACTCGTAAACGATGCTCAGCCAGTCCCCTGGGTACACCCGGCATGTTAGAAGGTTTCCATGTGAAGATGTCCCAGTTCTCATGGAGGAACTGGATGAGCGCTTCTTCCTATTTGGGGTCGAGTGTTGTGGAGATATGAGTCGGAGCAGCGTTTGGGTTGGTCGGGTGGATGTGAACGGGTTTTGTCTCACCGGACGACTGAAATGCTGATTCCGTGGCAGGCTTCTTGGCTCGCAACAAATCACTCGGGTCTGCGTTCCTTTGGTGTTCCTGCCACTCTTCTGCCACCATCTGAGCATCGGCAATCTTTGAGCCCTTCTGGAAGCACTCTTCTGCCTTCTTGTGGTTACCGGTGAGAGTGATCACGCCTTTAGGGCCTGGCATCTTCAATTTGAGGTACACATAACAAGGTCGAGCCATAAAACGTGCATATGCTGGCCTACCCAAAATTGCATGATAGGCACTCTGGAAATCCACAACCTCAAATGTCATCTTCTCTTTGCGGAAATTCTTCGAATCGCCATAAACTACATCGAGAGCAATCTGACCGAGTGACGCGGCCTTCTTGCCAGGAATGACTCCATAAAAGCTCATATTGCTCGTGCTCAGTCTGGACATCGGAATGCCCATCCCTTTCAGTGTCTCAGCATACAGTATATTCAAACTGCTGCCGCCATCCATCAACACTTTGGTCAGTCGAGTGCGCTCAACGACCGGGTCGACCACCAACGCTTGCCTCCCAGGGGTGGCTATGTGTGTAGGGTGATCAGATTGATCGAATGTAATGGCAGTCTGAGACCACTTCAGGTAATTGGGTGTTGACGGAGCAGCCATGTTTACCTCTCTGTTTATAACTTTCAGTCGGTGTTTGCTCTCAACATCGGCGAAAATCATCAAGGTGGAATTGACCTGCGGGTATTCTCCGTCACTATCTTCCTTGTCCTCAACTTTGTCCGACTCTTTTTCTTTGTCCTTGGGTTGCTTCCCTTGGAACTGCTAAATCAGGAGTCGACATTGCCGAGTGGTGTGCTTCTGGTAGATGAAATTACCCTCTTCGTCTTTCTTAGTGTGGATGTGACATGGCAAATCCAACACGTCATTTCCTTCCTTATCTTTTACCTTCTTGGGGTTCCAAGGCCCCTTGGGTTTCCCTTTGAATTTTCCTTGGTTCAGGGCCAAGGCTTCCGACTGGAATTTCCACCTCTGGTGTCCTGGGCGACTGACTTGTGTTTGCCGCTCCGGAGACGATCCTCTTCCTCACCGTTGGCATATTTGGTGGCTATTTCCATCATTCGACTCAGAGACATGTCTCCGATTCGACCGAATTTCAGGCTTAGCTCTCTGTTCTTTACGCCCTCTTTGAAGGCGCAGACTGCCTGGTAATCGGACACATTTTCCACTGTATGATGCAGTGTGATCCATCTCTGGATGTAATCCCTTAGAGTCTCATTCGACTTCTGTACACAAGATTGCAGCTCTGTCAATCTTGCTGGCCGCTTGCACGTTCCTTCGAATGTCCTGACAAACACTCGGGAGAGGTCCTCCCACGTATAGATGCTGCTGGGCATCAACTGATTCAACCATGCCCTGGCTGACCCTTCCAACATAAGAGGCAGATGCTTCATGGCCACCTCGTCATTTCCACCGCCGATCTGAACAGCCACTCGGTAGTCCTCAAGCCAAGTGTCGGGCTTGGACTCACCGTTGAACTTGCTGACTCCAGTCGCCAACCTGAAGTTGGGAGGAATCACCGCGGCTCTGATGGCTCTGCTGAAGCACTCCGGTCCGGAGACATGTACCCGGCTGCTGGTGGGCATGTCTCTGTCATTACCCTCTCTCTGGGCTCTGTTCCGGTCGACCAGACCCTGAACGATGATGGATCTCGCGTCAAAGCCTGGTTCTCTAGGGTCGACTGGAATTATTCGTCCGCCACTGTACTGGCGTCTGTCATCTTGCTGCCGAGGCATATATGATCCACCCATCCGGGGAGGAGTGGGCACTCGACGTCGATCGTTGTGATCGACTCGGTGATCATCCTGCTCATAGTTCCTATACTAATCGTGTCGGTCACCACGCCCTTCACGCCTCGGGGGCGATCTGGGGCTATGAGCCGACTGGACTGTATTCGCCGCGACGGACCTGCTATGGATCCTGTTCCGCGACTGCGACACAGCTGAATTCTGATCTCCAGCTGCCCGGAGCAAATCCCTGATCTGCATCAAGCCTCTGCCAGCCTCTGACTGGGAAGGCTGAATTGACTCTGCTATACGTGTTGCAGCTGCTAAATTCTGCATTGGAGTGCGGTATACCTGAGTCGGAGGTTTAAAGAGTTGGCGTCGACTGGAGTCTGGAATCCGTTATCGCGCGCGCTCGTCGAGTGCCCGCTGAAGGTTCTCCAGTCGAGTGCGCTCAGCCAGGTTGGCCAAGCGCGCGTCCTCTAAGGCGCGAGCCTCAGGGGTTTCTCCAATGATCGGAGTATGAAGTGCATCCATGTTCCGGCGGCGAAGCTCTTCCCTCTACTGTGAGTCGAGGGGCTCAGGATGGTACTCCTCATGGTCGTGCGACGGGTCGCCTCCGCCGTTGCCTCCCTCGGTGCCAGGAAAACCGGGGGGCACGTGCGGTCCATTGACCATCAGGACCTCCGTCGCCGGATCACTGCTGTCGCATTCGGATCCAGTCTCTGCGGAGCCAGTCGACAGGTCGAACAGGCCGTAGAGAGATTCGTCGGGCTCGATTGCCGCGACTTGGGCAGTGGTCGACTGGCGAGCCATTGTTTGCCTCACCCACCGCTGAAGCCTCGACCGACTGGAGTGCTTACGCCAGCGGGAAGCTGGGAGGGAGGATGACACGAAAACCGGTCGATACTGAGTCGGCGGTTGCCGCAGAAGGACGCCGCGGACGCACGCTCGAAAATGCGTAGCTCCGCGGACCGGGAGCGCATCCACGTCAAGCGGGGCCTCCTGCAGCCAGGCAGAGTCGTCGGCGATGAATGTGAGCGCGCCGAGACGGATCTCGCGGCCCTCAACCAAAACTCCACCTGAAACTATGATGATGGGAATCGAAAAGATTGCAACTTCTCCAACAAGTCGCTAAGACACCTGCCCCACGGTGGGCGCCAACTGTCGTGGTTCTAAGTCTGACAGTAGAATGGGGGGTAGGTATGGAGAGGCAAGATCCTAGCTATGGAGTAGTTGTACACACGAGTGTTTTACGAGTTCAGGCCCTTCTCGGAGGAAGTAATAGCCCTACGTCTCGGAGCCCAGAGGCGGTCGACTGATTTATGTGTATATGAGTTACAGGGGTGCGAACCCTTCTACCAGTGGAGGGGGGTGGCTTATATAGAGGATGCCAGGACCCCAGCCAGCCCACGTAGCAGAGGGTTAAAGTACATTAAGGCCTGGCGTTACTGGTAACACCCTACATAAAATGTCATCATGACCATTAAGACTACTTAATTACAGACCGTTTGGACACAGAATAAATCCTGAATTCCTGATGGTCGAGTGAGTCTTCATGGTCGAGTGTCTTCAGGTTCATCGAGTGTCTTCTAGTCCGTCGAGTGGAGTTCCTCTTGGTCGACTGAAAGACGACTTCTTCTAAGAGATGTCCTTGGGGAGGGTACTTTGGACAGGTCCGTAACCCTACCTTAGGTACATGGCTTCATCAGTCGGCTAGGGCGCACACGGAGGAGGTGCGTCGACGGCGGGCGCTCCTGACACCGTAGCAGCGCCGCGACCAGGCCTACGCCTTCGACTCGCCCAACTGGGCGCGCTGGTTCGCCTTCGAGCACGAGGAGGCGAGGCGGCGCGGCGTGCACGAGGTCGACCATAGCTTGCCGCCGCCGCCGCCGCTCGTCGTCCGGGAGGAAGACCAGGCGGCAGAGGACGCCTACCAGGTAGCCCTTGTGGCCGTCTACCTGGAGAGCGAGGAGGACGAGTGGCGAAGGGCGAAGGCGGCAGAAGAAGAAGAATAAGCTCGGTACGAGGCGACCATGGCGCAGGCCATGGCCCTCTCTGCGGGCGGCGACTGCGTGGTGCCGCCGGTGGCCCCGCCGTCCCTTCCCCGCCGCCTCGCCAAAGCCAAGCCGCAGCCGGAGCCGGAGCCGGAGCCCATCGAGCGCTACTCCTAGACGGGAATAGTGCGCGAGTGGGTGAGGGCGCCGCCGGTCTGGATGTGGGCCATGACGGAGCAAGAGGCGGCGTATCTCGAGCACTGGCGGCAGATCCGGATTGGACGAGGAGTGCCACGATGGCGAGTACCTCGAGATGCTCGAGCGCGACGTCGAGGCCGAGCGGCTCGAGGCAGAGCAGGAGGCGCGCCGGGCCGCGGCGGCCCAGGCGCCGGCACTGCCAGCGCCGGCACAGCCCGCGCTCGACATGGCCACGCTCTGGAACACGGCGTTCGGCTGGGCCGGTCCGGTGGCGACGCTCATCGACCTCACGGACCCCGAGGACGACGACGACGACGCCTAGGGCAGCACGCCGGCACCTAGTTTTTTAGTTTGTTTTTATTTTTATTAAATGCTATTGTGGACTCGTGAAATCCCGCTGGCCTTCGTGACCGGCTTTAATGTTTAATTAATTTTGTTTTTATGTTAAATATGCATGCATTCAGATTTTTTTACGCCGTTCAAATGGGTTGCTCCAGTGTTGGGCGCACGCGCCGACCCAAACGCAGAAGCAGACGTTCGTGTCCGCCTGGCCGACCTAAACGGACAAAAAGCGGTCAAAAGTGCCATCCGTTTGGGTTGGCCTGTTGGAGTTGCTCTTAAGCACGTGTAAAATTTTACATCTACATCTAAACGTATTTTATTTTTAAATACATCCATCCCTCCGAAAAGTATATTCGGACGGAGGGAGTACTAAAAAGGAGTGTTAGAGAGGGAAAAAAAAGGAAAAATGGTTGTCACCGAGTCGACTCGTCACGCAGTAGCATGGCGTCAGGCACGGGGCGCGGAAGGGGCAAGAAGGCCGCCGGACTTGGTCGCGGCCGAAGCCCAGCTGAAACCAAAACAACGTCGGGCCGTGTGAAAAGATGGATCGGGAGAGTCCACCAAGCCGCAAAGCATTGTCAGCTCA
>NC_057804.1:579021162-579261595 GCF_018294505.1 Triticum aestivum
CGTGAAGCTGCTCGGCACAACGGAGTCTGGCCAAAGGGCCACCGTCATCGCGGTGCAGGCTTGGGACAGCCGCCCCATCTGCTCCCCCAAGACCCGCAGGCGGGCCTCAGTGGCGGTGATGATTTCCGAGAAGGTCCACGCCACCTGCGGGTCCGTCCCGGATCCAACGACTCTGGTCGGGTCGCGCTGAAAGCGGACAGCTTCCTCCGCCAGCCGATGCTTCTCCGGAAAGGCTCCTACCAGAAAAAGCTAAGCATATCAGAAAAAGGACAACAAGGACGAAATGCCGGATCCCGACCTGATCGATGGTGCAGTCGCGCTCCTGGAGCGCCTTCTCCGGATCGGCGCCTTGGCAAGGGCCGCCTTCAGCTCAGCGTCCTTATCGTCGAACGCCTTCTCGGCCGCCTCGCAACGACGGGCCTCGTCCTGGCCGGCCCCCTCTGTTGGGGAACGTAGTAATTTCAAAAAAATTCCTACGCACACGCAAGATCATGGTGATGCATAGCAACGAGAGGGGAGAGTATTGTCCACGTACCCTCGTAGACCGTAAGCGGAAGCGTTATGACAATGCGGTTGATGTAGTCGTACGTCTTCACGATCCGACCGATCCGAGCACCGAACGTACGGCACCTCCGAGCTCAGCACACGTTCAGCTCGATGACGATCCCCGGACTCCGATCCAGCAGGGTGTCGGGGATGAGTTCCGTCAGCACGACGGCGTGGTGACGATGATGATGTTCTACCAACGTAGGGCTTCGCCTAAGCACCGCAACGATATGACCGAGGTGGAATATGGTGGAGGGGTGCACCGCACACGGTTAAGAAACGATCACGATGATCAACTTGTGTTTCATGGGGTGCCCCCTTGCCCCCGTATATAAAGGAGCAAGGGGAGGAGGGCCGGCCAAGGAGGAGGAGGCGCGCCCAAGGGGGGAGTCCTACTCCCACCAGGAGTACGACTCCTCCTTTCCTAGTAGGAGTAGGAGAGAAGGAAGGGGAAGAGAGAAGGGAAGGAAGGAGGGGGTGCGGCCCCTCCCCTTAGTCCAATTCGGACTAGGCCTTGGGGGGGGGGCCTGCCCTAGGCAGCCCCTCTCTCTTTCCCGTATGGCCCAATAAGGCCCAATACTTCTCCCGGCGAATTCTCGTAACTCTCCGGTATTCCGATAAATACCCGAATCACTCGGAACCTTTCCGAAGTCCGAATATAGTCGTCCAATATATCGATCTTTACGTCTCAACCATTTCGAGACTCCTCGTCATGTCCCCGATCTCATCCGGGACTCCAAACTCATTCGGTACATCAAAACTCATAAACTCATAATATAACTGTCATCGAAACCTTAAGCGTCCGGACCCTACGGGTTCGAGAACTATGTAGACATGACCGAGACACGTTTCCGGTCAATAACCAATAGCGGACCCTGGATGCTCATATTGGCTCCTATATATTCTACGAAGGTCTTTATCGGTCAAACCGCATAACAACATACATTGTTCCCTTTGTCATTGGTATGTTACTTGCCCGTGATTCGATCGTCGGTATCCAATACCTAGTTCAATCTTGTTACCGGCAAGTCTATTTACTCGTTACGTAATGCATCATTTCATAACTAACTCATTAGTTACATTGCTTGCAAGGCTTATAGTGATGTGCATTACCGAGAGGGCCAAGAGATACCTCTCCGACAATCAGAGTGACAAATCCTAATCTCGAAATACGCCAACTCAACATGTACCTTTGGAGACACCTATATAGCTCCTTTATAATCACCCAGTTACGTTGTGACGTTTGGTAGCACACAAAGTGTTCCTCCGGTAAACGGGAGTTGCATAATCTCATAGTGGTGGGAACTTTGTATAAGTCATGAAGAAAGCAATAGCAACATACTAAATGATCAAGTGCTAGGCTAACAGAATGGGTCAAGTCAATCACATCATTCTCCTAATGATGTGATCCTGTTAATCAAATGACAACACATGTCTATGGTTAGGAAACATAACCATCTTTGATTAATGAGCTAGTCAAGTAGAGGCACACTAGTGACATTATGTTTGTCTATGTATTCACACATGTATCATGTTTCCGGGTAATACAATTCTAGCATGAATTATAAACATTTATCATGATATGAGGAAATAAATAATAACTTTATTATTGCCTCTAGGGCATATTTCCTTCAGTCTCCCACTTGCACTAGAGTCAATAATCTAGTTCACATCGCCATGTGATTTAACACCAATATTCATATCTGTATATGATTAACACCCATAGTTCACATCGTCATGTGACCAACACCCAAAGGGTTTACTAGAGTCAATAATATAGTTCACATCGCTATGTGATTAACACCCAAAGAGTACTAAGGTGTGATCATGTTTTGCTCATGAGAGAAGCTTAGTCAACGGGTCTGTCACATTCAGAGCCATATGTATTTTGAAAATATTCTATGTCTACAATGCTCTGCACGGAGCTACTCTAGTTAATTGCTCCCACTTTTAATATGTATCCAGATTGAGACTTAGAGTCATCTGGATCGGTGCAAAAACTTGTATTGACGTAACCCTTTACGACGAACCTTTTGTCACCTCCATAATCAAGAAACATATCCTTATTCCACTAAGGATAATTTTGACCAATGTCCAGTGATCTACTCCTAGATAACTATTCTACTCCCTTGCCAAACCAGGGCAGAGTATACAATAGGTCTGGACCATAACATGGCATACTTTTATAGAACCTATGACTGATGCATAGGGAATGACTTTCATTCTCTTTCTATTTTCTGCTGTGGTCGGGATTTGAGTCTTACTCAACTTCACACCTTGGAACACAGGCAAGAACTCCTTCTTTGACTGTTCCATTTTGAACCACTTCAAAATCTTATCAAGGTATGTACTCATTGAAAAATCTTATCAAGCGTCTTGATCTATCTCAATAGATCTTGATGCCAAATATGTAAGTAGATTTACTGAGGTCTTTCTTTCTAAAAAACTCTTATTCAAGTATCCTTTTATGCTATCCAGAAATTCTATATCATTTTCAAACAACAATATGTCATCTACATATAGTATTTAGAAATGCTACAGAGCTCCCACAAACTTTCTTGTAAATACAGGCTTCTGCAAAAGTATGTATAAAATCATATGCTTTGATCAACTCATCAAAGCGTATATTCCAACTCCGAGATGCTTGCACCAGTCCATAGATGGATCACTGGAGCATGCACACTTTGTTAGCACCTTTAGGATTGACAAAACCTTCTGGTTATATCATATACAACTCTTCTTTAAGAAAACCATTAAGGAATGTAGTTTTGACATTCATTTGCCAGATTTCATAAAATGTGGCAATTGCTAACATGATTCGAACAGACTTAAGCATCGCTATAGTTGAGAAAATCTCATTGTAGTAAACACCTTGGACTTGTCAAAAACCTTTTTGCGACAAGTCGAGCTTTGTAGATAGTAACACTACTATCAGCATCTGTCTTCCTCTTGAAGATCCATTTATACAATATGGCTTGCCGATCATCGAGCAACTCCACTAAAGTCCACACTTTGTTCTCATACATGGATCCCATCTCAGATTTCATGGCCTCAAGCCATTTCACGGAATCTGGGCTCATCATCGCTTCCTCATAGTTTGTAGGTTCATCATGGTCTAGTAACATGACTTCCAGAACAGGATTCCCGTACCACTCTGGTGCGAACTGTACTTTGGAAGACCTACAAGGTTTTGTAGTAACTTGATCTGAAGTTTCATGATCATCATCATTAGCTTCCTCACTAATTGGTGTAGGAATCACTAGAACTGATTTCTGTGATGAACTACTTTCCAATTCGGGAGAAGGTACAAATTACCTTATCAAGCTCTATTTTCCTCCCACTCACTTCTTTCGAGAGAAACTCCTTCTCTAGAAAGGATCCATTTTTAGCAACGAATATCTTGCCTTTGGATCTGTGATAGAAGGTGTACCCAACAGTTTCCTTTGGGTATTCTATGAAGACGAACTTCTCCGATTTGGGTTTGAGCTTATCAGGATGAAACTTTTTCACATAAGCATCGTAGCCTCAAACTTTAAGAAACGACAACTTGGGTTTCTTGCTAAACCACAGTTCATATGGTGTCGTCTCAATGGATTTAGATGGTGCCCTATTTAAACGTGAATGCAGCTGTCTCTAATGCATAACCCCAAAACGATAGTGGTCAACCGATAAGAGACATCATAGATCGCACCATATCTAGTAAAGTACGATTAGGACGTTCGGACACACCATTACATTGTGGTGTTAAAGGTGGCGTGAGTTGCGAAACTATTTCACATTGTTTCAAATGAAGACGAAACTCGTAACTCAAATATTTGTCTCTATGATCAGATCGTAGAAACTTTATTTTTCTTGTTATGATGATTTTCCACTTCACTCTGAAATTCTTTGAACTTTTCAAATGTTTCAGACTTATGTTTCATCAAGTAGATATACCCATATCTGCTCAAATCATCTATGAAGGTCAGAAAATAATGATACACTCCGCGAGCCTTAACACTCATCGGATCGCATACATCGGTATGTATTATTTCCAAGGGATAATTAGATTTATGCCCCTAGTTGTGTCCCACTCATCTGCTTTACCCCTAATTCCCAAAAGTCACCGGTTCTGTCCAAGTCACTTTGCTCCTCTTATGCTTTTGCCCTTTGACCGTTTGACCATCAGTTTGAAAACTTCATAACTAATTCATACTAAATCAGAAAAATGCAAATAAGGTACCAAAATGTTCAGAAAAATATCACCTATATGTCAGTGTCATTTGCATTCATGAAAATGGTGTTGGAAAGTGCACATCCGAGTTTTAGCTCTTTCGATACCACCATGAATAGTAAACTCTAAAAAAATTCAAAAAAATTCAAAAAAATATGGTGGCAAAGAACGACAATTGTTGTAAGTGCTTGCCAAGTTTCATTAGGGAACGACATTCGTGGAAGTCGTGGCAAAAAAATAATCTATTTTGGAGTGCTGATTGTTTTTTTGCTGCGACACCCACGAATGTTATTCCCTGATGAAACTTGGCACGCACTTAAAACATTTGTCATACTTTGCCATAAATTTATTTTTTATTTTTTTAGATTTTTTTAGATTTTATTATTCATGGTGGTAGCATAAGAGCTAAAACTCGGATGGGCACTTTCCAACACTTTTTTTCATGAATGCAAATGACACTGACATATAGGTGATGTTTTTCTGAACATTTTGGTATCTTATTTGCATTTTTCTGATTTAGTATGAATTAGTTATGAAGTTTTCAAACTGACGGTCAAAGGGTCAAAGGGCAAAAGCATAAGAGGAGCAAAGTGATTTGGACAGAACCGGTGACTTTTGGGAATTAGGGGTAAAACAGACGAGTGGGACACAACAAGGGGCATAAATCTAATTATCCCTATTTCCAATAAGTCAGTAGCTCATTCCATTGTTCCGGAGAACGGAGTTTTAGTCATCTTGCCCAAAAGGCACGGTTCGTAAGCATCAAATGATTCATAACCAAGTGATTCCAAAAATCCATCTTTGAGTTTCTTCATGCGCTTTACACCGATATGACCCAAACGGCAGTGCCACAAATAAGTTGCACTATCATTATTAACTTTGCATCTTTTGGCATCAATATTATGAATATGTGTATCACTACGATCGAGATCCAACAAACTATTTTCATTGGGTGTATGATCATTTGAAGGTTTTATTCATGTAAACAGAATAACAATTACTCTCTGATTCTAAATGAATAACCGTATTGCAATAAACATGATCAAATCATATTCATGCTCAACGCAAACGCCAAATAACATTTATTTAGGTTTAACACTAATCCCTAAAGTATAGGAAGTGTGCGATGATGATCATATCAATCTTGGAACTACTTCGAACACTCATCGTCACTTCCCTTTCAACTAGTCTCTGTTTATTCTGTAACTCCTGTTTCGAGTTACTAATCTTAGCAACCGAACAAGTATCAAATACTAAGAGGCTAC
Organism: Triticum aestivum; assembly: GCF_018294505.1. Lineage (NCBI taxonomy): Eukaryota > Viridiplantae > Streptophyta > Magnoliopsida > Poales > Poaceae > Triticum > Triticum aestivum. The sequence continues at coordinate 579,027,187 of NC_057804.1, forward strand.
TATAAACACTAGTAAGGCACACATCAATAACCTGTATATCAAATATACCCTTGTTCACTTTGCCATCCTTCTTATCCACCAAATATTCAGGGTATTTCCGTTTCCAGTGACCCTTTCCTTTGCAGTGTAAGCACTCAGTTTCAGGCTTTGGTTCAGCTTTGGGCTTCTTCGTGGGAGTGACAACTTGCTTGTCATTCTACTTGAAGTTCCCCTTTCTTTCCCTTTGCCCTTTTCTTGAAGCTAGTGATCTTGTCAACCATCAACACTTGATGCTCTTTCTTGATTTCTACCTTCGTCGATTTCAACATCACGAAGAGCTGGGGAATCGTTTTCGTCATCCCTTGCATACTATAGTTCATCACGAAGTTCTAGTAACTTAGTGATGGTGACTAGAGAACTCTATCAATCACTATCTTATCTGGAAGATTAACTCCCACTTGATTCAAGCGATTTTAGTACCCAGACAATCTGAGCCCATGCTCACTAGTTGAGCGATTCTCCTCCATCTTTTAGCTATAGAACTTGTTGGAGACTTCTTATCTGTCAACTCGGGTATTTGCTTGAAATATTAACTTAAACTCCTGGAACATCTCATATGGTCCATGACGTTCAAAACGTCTTTGAAATCCCAATTCTAAGCCATTAAGCATGGTGCACAAAACTATCAAGTAGTCATCATATTGAGCTAGTCAAACATTCATAACGTCTACATCTGCTCCTGCAATAGGTCTGTCACCTAGCGGTGCATTAAGGACATAATTCTTCTGTGCAACAATGAGGATAAACCTCAGATCACGGATCCAATCCGCATCATTGCTACTAACATCTTTCAACACAATTTCTCTATAGGAACATATTAAAATAAACATATGAAAGCAACAACGCAAGCTATTGATCTATAACATAATTTGCAAAATACTACCAGGACTAAGTTCATGATAAATTTAAGTTCAATTAATCATATTACTTAAGAACTCACACTTAGACAAACTTCTCTCTACTCATCTAAGTGATCATGCGATCCAAATCAACTAAACCATGTCCGATCATCACGTGAGATGGAGTAGTTTTCAATGGTGAACATCACTATGTTGATCATATCTACTATATGATTCACATTCGACCTTTCGGTCTCCGTGTTCCGAGGCCATATCTGTATATGCTAGGCTCATCAAGTTTAACCTGAGTATTCCGCGTGTGCAACTGTTTTGCACCCGTTGTATTTGAACATAGAGCCTATCACACCCGATCATCACGTGGTGTCTCAGCACGAAGAACTTTCGCAACGGTGTATACTCAGGGAGAACACTTCTTGATAATTTAGTGAGAGATCATCTTAAAATGCTACCGTCAATCAAAGTAAGATAAGATGCATAAAGGATAAACATCACATGCAATCAATATAAGTGATATGATATGGCCATCATCATCTTGTGCTTGTGATCTCCATCTTCGAAGCACCGTCGTGATCACCATCGTCACCGGCGCGACACCTTGATCTCCATCGTAGCATCGTTGTCGTTACGCTATCTATTGCTTCTACGACTATCGCTACTGCTTAGTGATAAAGTAAAGCAATTACAGGGCGTTTGCATTTCATACAATAAAGCGACAACCATATGGCTCCTGCCAGTTGCCGATAACTTCGATTACAAAACATGATCATCTCATACAATAAAATATAGCATCACGTCTTGACCATATCACATCACAACATGCCCTGCAAAAATAAGTTAGACGTCCTCTACTTTGTTGTTGCAAATTTTACGTGGCTGCTACGGGCTGAGCAAGAACCGTTCTTACCTACGCATCAAAACCACAATGATAGTTTGTCAAGTTGGTGTTGTTTTAACCTTCGCAAGGACCGGGCGTAGCCACACTCGGTTCAACTAAAGTGAGAGAGACAGACACCCGCCGGTCACCTTTAAACAACGAGTGCTCGTAGCGGTGAAACCAGTCTCGCGTAAGCGTACGCGTAATGTCGGTCCGGGCCGTTTCATCTCACAATGCCGCTGAACCAAAGTATGACATGCTGGTAAGCAGTATGACTTATATCGCCCACAACTCACTTGTGTTCTACTCGTGCATATAACATCTACGCATAAAACCTAGCTCGGATGCCACTACTGGGGAACGTAGTAATTTCAAAAAAATTCCTACGCACACGCAAGATCATGGTGATGCATAGCAACGAGAGGGGAGAGTATTGTCCACGTACCCTCGTAGACCGTAAGCGGAAGCGTCATGACAACACGGTTGATGTAGTCATACGTCTTCACGATCCGACCGATCCAAGCACCGAATGTACGGCACCTCCGAGCTCAGCACACGTTCAGCTCGATGACGATCCCCGAACTCCGATCCAGCAGGGTGTCGGGGATGAGTTCCATCAGCACGACGGCATGGTGACGATGATGATGTTCTACCAATGTAGGGCTTCGCCTAAGCACCGCAACGATATGACCGAGGTGGAATATGGTGGAGGGGGGCACCGCACACGGCTAAGGAACGACACAATGATCAACTTGTGTGTCATGGGGTGCCCCCTTGCCCCCGTATATAAAGGAGCAAGGGGAGGAGGGCTGGCCAAGGAGGAGGAGGCGCGCCCAAGGGGGGAGTCCTACTCCCACCGGGAGTAGGACTCCTCCTTTCCTAGTAGGAGTAGGAGAGAAGGAAGGGGAAGAGAGAAGGGAAGTAAGGAGGGGGTGCGGCCCCTCCCCTTAGTCCAATTCGGACTAGGCCTTGGGGGGCGCGCGGCCTGCCCTAGGCAGCCCCTCTCTCTTTCCCGTATGGCCCAATAAGGCCCAATACTTCTCCCCGGCGAATTCTCGTAACTCTCCGGTACTCCGATAAATACCCAAATCACTCGGAACCTTTCCGAAGTCCGAATATAGTCGTCCAATATATCGATCTTTACGTCTCGACCATTTCGAGACTCCTCGTCATGTCCCCGATCTCATACGGGTCTCCGAACTCCTTCGGTACATCAAAACTAATAAATTCATAATATAATTGTCATTGAAACCTTAAGCGTGCGGACCCTACGGGTTCGAGAACTATGTAGACATGACCGAGACACGTTTCCGGTCAACAACCAATAGCGGAACCTGGATGCTCATATTGGCTCCTACATATTCTACGAAGATCTTTATCGGTCAAACCGCATAACAACATACGTTGTTCCCTTTGTCATCGGTATGTTACTTGCCCGAGATTCGATCGTCGGTATTCAATACCTAGTTCAATCTCGTTACCGGCAAGTCTATTTACTCGTTACGTAATGTCATTCCGTAACTAACTCATTAGCTACACTGCTTGCAAGGGTTATAGTGATGTGCATTACCGAGAGGGCCCAGAGATACCTCTCTGACAATCAGAGTGACAAATCCTAATCTCAAAATACGCCAACTCAACATGTACCTTCGGAGACACCTGTAGAGCTCCTTTATAATCACCTAGTTACGTTGTGACGTTTGGTAGCACACAAAGTGTTCCTCCGATAAACGGGAGTTGCATAATCTCATAGTTGTAGGAACTTTGTATAAGTCATGAAGAAAGCAATAGCAACATACTAAACGATCAAGTGCTAAGCTAACGGAATGGGTCAAGTCAATCACATCATTCTCCTAATGATGTGATCCCGTTAATCAAATGACAACACATGTCTATGGTTAGGAAACATAACCATCTTTGATTAATGAGCTAGTCAAGTGGAGGCACACTAGTGACATTATGTTTGTCTATGTATTCACACATGTATCATGTTTCCGGGTAATACAATTCTAGCATGAATAATAAACATTTATCATGATATGAGGAAATAAATAATAACTTTATTATTGCCTCTAGGGCATATTTCCTTCACCCTCAGCCGTGGCAACTTGCCCCCGTGGGCGATCCACCTCGGCCTGGAGCCGGCCCTTGTCATCGGCCAGCCTGCCGCGCTGCTGGTCCGCCTCGACCGGGGCCTGCTGTGCCTCCACCACCTTGGCGGCTTCCGCCTTAAGGAGCTCCACCTCGGCCTCGAGGCGGCTCTTATGACCCGCCAGCTGCTCCTGCAGCTGGTTGGCCTCGTCGAGCGACCGCCGGGCCGCGGCCGCCTCCGTCGTTGCCTGCGCCACCTCGACGCCAAGACGGCCGGTGTCGACAACAAGCCGGTCATAGTGATGACCATCCCGGAGTAGACGAGTCTGCCAGGACAGCACCTCGGCTGCAAAAAAGAAATATTCAGCAAAGGAGAAAGGAAGACTTAAGATTTGGCACAACTGTTACACAGTTGGCTCGGATCTCGGGGGCTACACCCAGTGGGTGCGCTAGCGCCCCCCCCCACTAGAAAATAGCATGAAGATACCTGCGGCGATGCGAAGCTCCTCCTTCTTGGAGGCGAGCTGCTCCTTGAGCTCCAGGTACTTGCCTGGGAGACGGTTGAAGGTGCCGACCCGATAGGCGTCGAGTTGCTGAAGGAAGCAGAGATCAGGACAAAAACAACACTCTAAAGATTCGACCCAACTACTATGTAGTTGGCACGAACCTCGGGGGCTACACCTAGTGGGTGCGCTGGCGCACCCCCACAAAGAAGAAGTTGTGAAAAAGAAGAAGCTTACCAGAACGACGCGCTCAAGGTCACACGTCCGCTCCACCTCGGCCTGGGCGAAGGCCTCGAGCCGGTCCATCCGACCGCGCAGACGACGGCTGACGGCGGGTCTGAGGTCCAAAGACCATGGCGCCCCCGCTCCGCGCCGGCTGTGGCGCGGTGGCCCGGTGCCCTCCTCGCCGGGGTACCAAGGCGTGCTCCCCGCTGGCCACTCCCCACGCGGCCGGCACCTCCTCCGACGCCCTCTCCAGCGCCATCGATGACCCGGACGCCGGGACGCCCTGCGTCGCCGTCCCCGGTCCGGACGCCGGGACAGCCTGCTGTGCCACCACCGGCCCAGCTGCCGGGGTGGCCTCCGGTATCGTCTCCCGCGGTGCCTCCTCCAACACCGATGGCGCCTCGCACGCCGCCGCTCGCAACGCCTCCTCCAAGACGGCGCCGCCACCACCTCCATCAGCCCCCGCCCGCTCGACAACGTCGACCCGCGACGGGGTATCATCCTCCACCTCCACGACCTCCTGGTCGAGGATCACCACCTCAACCCGGCCCTCACGGCCGCGCTCCCTCACCGACGACGGCTCAAAGACCGTCGCCGCCACCGCCAAGCCCTCTAGCATCTCGTGCCAGGCCAGCTCCGCGCCAGCTTGCACCCATGCCGCCACCGCGTTGGTCCAAGCCCGGACCGACGCTGCATCCAGCTTCGCCTCGGCCCTGTTCCTGTTTCGCCAGGCCAAGCCCTCGGCATCGTTCGGGTCCAGGCAGTGGTCCAAGTCGGCCCGTCCCTCCTCCTCGACCCGGTCAACGAGGTCGGACCGGCTCCTGCGGAACGCGGTCCCTTTAGTTGCCGCGGCGTCTGCCGCCGCCCTCGCCAACGCGATTGGCAACCTGAAGAGGAAGAAGGCAGAATGAGCAAAAAACAAGGCTAGCTCGACAGTCCGGATGCATACAGGAGATGGAGCTTACCCTGACAGGACTAGTACTAGGGTTGGCCTCCCATGCCCGGCGCCGCGCTTCCTCTTGCCCGGCCTGCCGGCCCCGGTCGGGTCCGCCGTGCGCTTCAGGGCCCGGGGCCGCGGCGCGACGCTGTCCTTCCTGTGCGGGCGACTCGGCGCTGCCCCACGCGACGACCCGACTCCGCCCGCATCGCCGCCTCCCCCACCCAACGCCACTGCACCAACAACGGGCGTCAGCATCGACCTTGCCGTGCCGCGATCAACAACTCGAGATACACGAAGAAAATACAAGACTTACCCGCACGACGCCCAGTACCGGCGTCGGCCTCGGCTTCCTCCTCCCCGCCGTGGGCCGCGGGCTCCTCCGACGCCACCGGCACCACCTGCGATGGAGCCCGGGCGTAAGGATGCCAGATTGCATTCAGAAGCACCTCCCGCGTCGCGTCAGGACAGACGAGGAGGTGTGCAGCAGCAAAGTAAGGTGTCCAGACACTCACATGTCGCACTGGATTCGACTCGCTGTACGGCACCTTGCCGAACTGCCAGTCCTCCCCAAGGTTGGCCTTGGAGATGTCGTTCACTCGGCGCGCGATCTGCTCCGCCGTCAGGCGCGTCGACCCCATGCGGTTGGGATCTTGAAGACCGACCATATCATGGATGAGGAAGGAGCACCTCTGCAGCGGGAGAACCCGACGCATGATGAACACGGTGATGAGGTCATTACCGGTGAGCCCCTCCCGCGTCCTCATCACTGTCACCCGCTCACATAGATTGAGAATCTCCTGTGACGGGCACCTGGGGGAGTAGCCCCAGTTCATCTTCACCCACGGCGGCGCGATGGCGAAGGCCGGAAGATTGATGCGGTCCACACCCAAGTTGCAAACGTAGAAGAAGGAGTTATGCCATTCCTTGGCAGAATCCTCGAGCGGGATCTTGGGGTAGTCCGCCCCCGACCGCTTCGAGATGACGGTTGCCCCACAATTGGCGAACTCTCCGGCCGTTGGCCCTTCTGCATCAGGGAAAAGAAGCGCGCCTAGAGGTCGATCCTAGGCTCGACCCCCAGGTACCCCTCGCACAGGGTGACAAAGACGGAAAGCTGGACGGTGGCACCGGCGCCAATATGGTGCGGCTGGAGCCCGAAGAACTCTAGGAACGTGTGGAAGAAGGTGCTCACCGGCAACCCAAATCTACGCTCGAAGTGCGTGAGGAAGACCACGCGCTCCGACTCCTCGGGCTGCGGCAAGCGCTGCGACGCGCGAAGATGGGCATTGTCTTCGGTGGTGATGTTCGAGCCCATCCAAGAGCCCAACGGCAGTGCCATGGATGAAAGAAGGAGAAGGAGAAAGAACATGGACGACGGTGAAGTTCTGCTCGGGGCAACGGGTGCCGCAGTGCGTCGGTTGCAAGGAGCAGAGCAAGAGCAAAGGGGCAGGTGGGCGCGTGCGAGAATCATGTCCACCGCCCCCTGCCCCCCCGATTTATAACCCTCGGTTTGAACATGGGGGAGTGGGATCATCTGCACTCGCCCTTTCCACTACCCTGCAATATGTGTGCACGTACACACACAATAACTGCCCGGGGAAGAGCAATCGACCCCCGGACGCCGCAATAAATCCGCATGCGTGGCCCAAGGGCGCGCGGCGGCGGACCCCAACCCGTCGTTCAGTCCAGTCATGCGCGTGGCCTGTCAGGCCCCTCCGACTTCCGGGTACCACCTGGCGCCCGCACGAAGCCCGAGGGATTGCCCCAAGATTCGTTGGACTCCTCGGTTCACGCCCCTGCCGAAACGTCGTGATCCGATTTCCGAGGAAACCGGCACACAGTGGGTGTTGCCGGACCCGGCGCTCACAGAATCCGCCTTGCTTAAGGGGGAAAATGGGAAGGCCCACTCATCGGAAGACGGCGGACCTTCACAGCTTTGGGGACTACTTTCGGGGGGATGAACCCCGGGCAGGCAACGGAACCCGGATCCTTTTTAAAAACAACGGGGCCAGCATCACCCCTCAAGCCGGCACGCGCTTGGCCGGGTCGGTCGACCCGGCCAAGCCCCGCAACCTGGCCAAATTCTCCGACCCGTCAAGACGCGTCGACTCGACCTCAACAACTAGCACAAGATAGCCGAACCCGGCACAATCAAAGCTTCCTCAACAAGCCAGCTCCACCCGTGGCATGCTCCGCAATCCAGCCACGGGTCAGCTCCCGTCCCATCCAGGCCGTACGATGGGATGAGTCTTCAGCCACCAATGACCAAGGCAACGGTGCCCCGCCCATGCCTCTGGTCAGCCGGAGCGTGGCAACAGTGCCACTCACCTACCCACTGACCAGGGCCGGCATGGCTAGAGTGCCCCCGCCCTCATCGCTGACGACAGCAAACGACAACCTGATGGAGCACCAATGTACACGACTTGACTCGGCCACGCCCTGACGATCGATAAGACCGCGCACAATCCCCCTATGCATGCAGGGCCCGCACCTAGGGGAACCCGGCGAACCACAGGCCCCCAACGGGTCCCAGCCCGGGTCCCCGGATGCTGACAACCCAGACCCATCGACTTGTAACATTACCATTGTACCCCTGGGGGGTTGGTCTATAAAACCCCCAGGAGCCCTCGCGCATAGGGCAAGTAAGCAGCAACAGAGCATAGAGAAGAACTAGCCACCAAAAACACAACATCCACCCAGAGAGAAGGAGCAGCCTAAGCCTTGGCCAGCTTTCCTTCCTCCTCCATACAGCTCTAGGAGCAACATTGTACTATCAAACATCAAACTACACTCGGCAGGACTAGGGGTGTTATCTCTCTGAAGAGCCCCGAACCTGGGTATGTCCGGTGTCCCGCACCCGCTCATACCAACCTCGCCTATGGAGCCCACCAGCACCCTCGAGCCTCCTCCTCTCTTTAGCCATCCCATGGAATCTGCCGTGCGCCCACCATGACACAGCAGCTTTCCAGCAGGAATGCCGAAAACACATTTTTCCGGATTGAGCTTAATGTCATATGTTCGGAGATTATCCAACGTGAGCCTTAGATCGTCTATTAAAGACTCAGCATGTCTGGTCTTGATGACTATGTCGTCGACGTATGCTTCAACTGTTTTGCCGATTTGTTTCTCTAGGCATGTTTGAATCATGCATTGGTAGGTGGAACCAATGTTTTTGAGCCTGAAAGGCATAGTGTTGAAGCAGAAAGGCCTGTATGGGGTTATGAATGCTGTTGCAGCTTGATCAGACTCCTCCCTCTTGATTTGATGGTATCCGGAGTATGCGTCGAGGAAACACAATGAGTCGTGTCCCACGGTAGCATCGATGATCTGATCGATGCGTGGGAGAGGGAAGGGATCCTTAGGGCAGGCCTTGTTAAGGTCTTTGAAATCGACACATAGGCGCCAGGATTGATCCTTCTTTGGTACCATCACCAGGTTTGCTATCCAATCCGGGTGTTTTATTTCTCTGATGAATCCGGCCTCGAGTAACTTGGCCAGCTCCTCTCACATAGCTTGTCTTTTGGGTTCTAAAAAGCGCCGTAGTGTTTGCTTGACCGGCTTGTATCCCTTCAGTATGTTAAGGCTGTGTTCGGCCAACCTACGTGGGATCCCGACATATCAGAAGGGTGCCACGCGAAAATATCCCAATTCTCGCGTAGGAACGCCCGCAGTGCAGCATCCATTATGGGGTCTAGTTGTGCCCCGATGGATGCTGTCTTCGACGAGTCCGTTGGGTGGACCAAGAATTTGACTATTTCATCCGCTGGTTTGAAGAAGGTGGACTTGGATTGCTTATCGAGTATCACGTCATCCCTATCCACTGTGGAGCGTAATGTAGTTAATTCTTCGGCCGCGAGGGCTTCAGACAATGCTTCGGGGGCCAAGGCGGCTGTTTTATTTTTGGCGCGGAGTGTTGTGTCCGGATCACTAGCAAGGGTGATAATCCCATTGGGCCCAGGCATCTTGAGCTTCATGTACCCATAATGGGGTATAGCTTGGAAGCTCGCGAACACACCCTCCCTAGCAAGGCGTGATACCCACTATTGAAAGGGGTCACCTGAAAGGTTATCTCTTCGGACCGATAATTCTTCAGCATGCCGAATACCACATCGAGTGTGATTTTTCCCGCACATCGTGCCTCCCGGCTGGGAATAATTCCTATAAAGGTTGTGCTGCTTTGTTCAATGCGGCTCCTGTCCATTTCCATTTTGTTGAGAGTTTCCTCATAAATGAGGTTTAGTCCGCTACCACCGTCCATGAGCACTTTGGTAAGCCGGAAGCCGTCCACGATTGGACTGAGGACCAAAGCGGCCGGTGCCCGGACTATCTTGAATTGTGTCAGGACCCCGACTCAATGCCACATCGACCTAGCATGTAACACCTCATATCACTTTGCGGCCTCACGCACAGTATTCCCACGGGTGTCGCCTTACCTTTGCCCGGAACCGTTTGCGCCTTTTGGCACACCTATATGATAGTGTCGCTAGCATCCATATGATAAGGAGCCCGATCTGACATGGCTAGTCGTAAACCCAAAGTGGCACAAACTTACAGGGACAAGCATCCATGACCCAACATCGAACGTGTCGGTCATCAGCGAGTGAATCCAGGCTGTAGCAATGGGCTAGCAGGACTCCGGTGAACCGGGCTGTAGCGGGCTAATAGGACTCCGATATTCATCGCGTGACATTTCCCCGAGGGGACAGACACAGGAACGAAGAAGGACACATGCCGGCCAGCCTAAGTGTTCCGGAGCAGTAGCAAGCTACCATGGCTCAGTGGAAGCACTAGGAGACATTTCCTGGTAAGAGAGGCTACTAAGGATAAACAACTAGATAGTCAGATCCCACACATACCAAGCATTTCAATAACATACACACAATATGCCCGATATGTGCAAATACAACATGCATCACAACATGACTCTACAACTCAAGTATTTATTCAATAGGCTCCAAGGAGCGAGATATTACAAACATAGGTCTCACGACCCAACATTCAGAGCATACAAGTCAAAGCACAAGCGGAAGCTTAACATGTCTGAGTACAAACATCTACAAATGAAAAAGGCTGAGAAGCCTGACTGTCTACCAGATCATGCCGAGGGCACAAGATCGTAGCTGAGGTAACAAGCTAAACGTCGAAGTCCAAGCGGAACTACTAGCGAGACTGAAGTCTCTCTGCAAAAACATAAAATAGGCAAACGTGAGTACAAATGTACCCAGCAAGACTTACATCAGAACTATCTACATATGCATCATTATCAACAAAGGGATGGCGGGGTTTAACTGCAGCAAGCCAGCTTTGACTCGGTGGCTATCCTGAACTACGACTGCAAGTAACTTTTGAGGTGGCGCACACGAGTCCACATATTCACCAACCAATACACCACTATGGATCCGCTCCCGTCTCCCTACGACAACGCCATCCATAGCACTCATGCTTATCTTGCGCATTTGAAAGTATCCACTTTCACTTGTCTATGAACTGTTATAGGCAACCCAGAAGTCCTTTACCGCGGACACGACTATTTGAATAGATGATGTTAACCCTGCAGGGGCGTACTTCTTCACACACGCTCTCACCACTTACCGCCGTTTACACGACATGTACTCGGCAACCTTCAAGCGGAAGCCCAACGTGGGTGTCGGCCACAGCCTACCTAAACACTCAAGTCTCTATCCAGGTTTATCGCCTATTCAGGTTCCATCCGCAGGGAGTCCGGCCGAGGTTTCCACATACGGCCCCGAACAATGTGTACAGGGTTCCGTGACACCAAACGGGCGCCCGGCATACCCGGCCACGTGCCTACCGCATCACAGCCCACCCCTCGGGTCAGCGCTGCCCACGGCCTCCAACATACTACAAACACCAGAAACTACTTGCAACTCCTGGACAGAGGACAAGGGTGATTAAGAAGCCGAGAGGGTCCATTGGTTTCGGGCCCAATGCGTGGTACTAGCTGTTTCATGGATCACAAACACAGAACTCAGTTCCTGAGGACAGCTTCAGTGAGACCACCCACCATGTACTCCTACATGGCCTCTCACCACTACCTTTACCAAATCGTGTTCACACACTTAGCTCACACACAGTAGGATATGTTCACACACCTCTGATTCATCCCCGATGAATCAGACCTGACTCAACTCTAAGAAGTAGCAGGCATGACAAACAAGCATGAATGAGTAGGCACAACAGGGCTCAAACAACTCCTACTCATGCTAGTGGGTTTCATCTATTTACTGTGGCAATGACAGGTCATGCAGAGGATAAAGGGGTTCAGCTACCGCAGCAAGTAACAGATGAATCATTGTTGTCCTAATGCAGTAAAAGAGAGCAGGAGTGAGAGAGTAGGATTGTATCGAAATGAACAAGGGGGTTTTGCTTTCCTGGCACTTCTGAAGATAGCATTGAGTCTTCATCAGTGTCAACGATGACAACGTCGGTATAACATCTACCGAGGGGGAACAACACCGGCAAACAGAGAAGAAACACGATCAATGCAATGCACAATATGATGCATGCTATGACATGGCAATATGAATGTGTTTTCGGCTAATGCAAGCTAGAACAGATTGAGATGAGTCCACTTGAACCAAAGATTCGAATGCAAACCCATTTTAAGAGGTTATATTAGTGCATTAACTATTTTCATCTAAACAGCAAGGTTAAATTGTTCTAACATGCACGAAACCAGTACAGATGGATAGATTGGATTTTTCTGATCATTTTTCATATATAATTTGTTTCATTTGGAGCTACGGTTGATTTTCTATGATTTTTAGAAGTTTTGGGCATTTTTTGGAATTTCCTGTGTAAAAATAATTCCAGTAAATAATTTACTGCATCAGCATTACGTCAGGATGACATCAGTGGTCAACGGAGCTGGTCCAGGTCAAACTGACCTGTGGGTCCCGCGTGTCAGCATTTATTTGAACTAACTGAATTTAGTTAAAACTAATCTGAGTTAATTAGCAGAGGGGGGCCCCACTTATCATAGACTCAGGGGAGTCAAACTGGGCCCACCCAGTCAAAGTAAAAGGTCAAACCCACCGGTGTTCAGCCGCCGGCGAGACCAGACGTGGCGGTGAGAGTGCATTAGTGCGTTCTGGTGACCAAATGAGCGGCGGAGGGTATCTACGCGTAGCTGGGAGCAAGCCGCAACGCTTGGTGGTGGTGGTTGAGCTCGGGGTGGCTGGAAACGTCGCCGGCGACGACCTTGGCGGTCGCCGGAGTCGGTTGAAGATGAACTTGAGGCTACAGGACATGGAGAGGTACGTGGTGAGGTGCGTTGGGCTCCTGGGGATGCAGTGAGTGTGTTGGACACGGTGGTGTGGCCGGTGGTTGGCCGGAGACACGTCGGCGACGAGCTCGGTGGTGGCGCATGCGGTGAAGCTTTATGCAGTCGATGCAGGGCTCGAGAGCGAGAACGAGAAGGGGGAGGAGGTATCTGGGCTCACGGCGGTCACGTAGAAGCAGACGGCGCGGCCGGGGACGAGCTGTTGCGGCGGTGACGGCAAAGGGGATCTTCGGTGGTGACGGAGTCGGGCGAGGTCGGTGCAGACGCTTCGGGGCAAGCGAGCGCTCGGGGCTCGGCTTGTTCAAAGGAGAGGAGGGCGGCGGAGCTTCTGGACACGGTGGCACGGTGCAGGGACGACGGAGAGCGCGACTACAGCGACGGTACGACTGCAGTGGTGTTGGCCATGGTGCGGGAGAGCGAGGGAGAGGAGCTGGGGAGGAAAGGGCGTGTCTGTGGGCTCGGGGAAGGAGTGGGTGACCGACCCAGGGGAGGAAGCAGGGCGGCGGGCAGCTGCGTGGCACGCGCTGGTGCAGACATCGAGCACCTGGCTGCCTGCCTGGCCAAGCCAAGCAGCTCGCTGGAGCGGTGGCTGGGCTGGGCCGGCAGGTGGGCTTGCCTGGTGGGCGCCAGGTAAGCCTCTGCTTTGCTTTGTTTTTCTTTTTCTATTTTTCTGTAAGTTTGTGGCTTTATTAAAAATAGCTAGGCACTTCTAAAAATCCTGAAAATAATCAGGGGCTCTGTTTAGAATATCTCCAACAACACATACTTATTTTCAGAATTATTTGAGCATTCAAAATATTTACTAGCATCTAAATGCCCAAATGCAATTTACATATGATTTAATTCAATGACCTTCTGTTGACCTAGTGAAATGTGCACCAATTTTGCCAGAGGTTCTAACCCAAGACAAAAAGGGTGAACTTTTTAGAAGGGCATTTCAGGTTCATTGAAAATATTTTTAGTAAGCCTTAGTTGAATTCAGAGGGGTTTGGGGGGTTCTGGCTTCCCCAATTCAAGTTTCTGATGGAAAGTAGGCATGATGCAACACTCTAATGCATGGACTAGCTAGGATGTGACAAATTGCGGTTCATCACTGGCGCTAAAAGTTATGGCCATGTCGTTCCAGGGGTTTATTGCTGCGACTTGGCAGACTTCGGCAAGGCCGCGGAGTGCTCTCTTGCGCCTGTTACCTAAAGGCGAAAGTCTCGAAGACTGTCAACACTGTAGTGTTGTGCTCTGTGGGATGTTGCTCTGCGGTGTTTTTTGTAAGGAGATCCTCGCCGCTCTTGGCCACCTGCCGAAGTATCCAACATGCTCTAAGGCTGTGTGTTGGTATGGTATCCGGTGTGGTGTGTATTTTGCATGGCCTATCGAGCCATCCCTCCAAAATGGATGTGCGCCCTGCAATGGGCTTTGATTTCTTCATGATTTGATCGGGCAACCTACGGGGTGCTACCTCTTGAGCACTGCGTTGGATTTCCCCGAAGAGGAGAGGATGATGCAGCAAAGTAGCATAAGTATTTCCCTCAGTTTTTGAGAACCAAGGTATCATTCCAGTAGGAGACCACGCAGAAGTCCCTCGTACCTACACAAAACGATAGCTACTCGCAACCAACACGATTAGGGGTTGTCAATCCCTTCACGCTCACTTACGAGAGTGAGATCTGATAGAGATGATAAATAATATTTTTGGTATTTTTGATAGACAGATGCAAAGTAAAAAGTAAAAGGCAAAGTAAAAACAAAGCAAGTAAATAAAGCAATAGAGATTGATATGATGAGAATAGACCCGGGGGCCATAGGTTTCACTAGTGGCTTCTCTCAAGAGCATAGATATTCTACGATGGGTGGACAAATTACTGTTGAGCAATTGACAGAATTGAGCATAGTTATGAGCATATCTAGGTAATGATCATGTATATAGGCATCACGTCCGAGACAAGTAGATCGAAACAATTCTGCATCTACTACTATTACTCCACTCATCGACCGCTATCCAGCATGCATCTAGAGTATTAAGTTAAAAATAGAGTAACGCCTTAAGCAAGATGACATGATGTAGAGGGATAAAGTCATGCAATATGATAAAAAACCCATCTTGTTATCCTCGATGGCAACAATACAATACGTGCCTTGCAACCCTTTCTGTCACTGGGTAAGGACACCGCAAGATTGAACCCAAAGCTAAGCACTTCTCCCATTGCAAGAACTACCAATCTAGTTGGCCAAATCAAAAAGGATAATTCGAAGAGACTTGCAAAGATAACTCAATCATACATAAAAGAATTCAGAGAAGAATCAAATATTTTCCATAGATAATACTGGATCATAAACCCACAATTCATCGGTCTCAACAAACACACCGCAAAAAGAAGATTACATCGAATAGATCTCCACAAGAGAGGGGGAGAACATTGTATTGAGATCCAAAAAGAGAGAAGAAGCCATCTAGCTACTAGCTATGGACCTGAAGGTCTGAACTAAACTACTCACACTTCATCGGAGGGGCTATGGTGTTGATGTAGAAGCCCTCCGTGGTGGATGCCCCCTTCGGCGGAGCTCCGGAACAGGCCCCAAGATGGGATCTCGTGGATACAGAAGGTTGTGGCGGTGGAATTAGGTTTTGGCTCCTTGTCTGGTCGTTTGGGGATACATAGGTATATATAGGAGGAAGGAGTACGTCGGTGGAGCAGCAGGGGGCCCACGAGGTAGGGGGGCACGCCCTCCACCCTCGTGACCGCCTCTGGCACTTCTTGGAGTAGGGTCCAAGTCTCCTGGATCACGCTCGGTGAGAAAATCACGTTCCCGAAGGTTTCATTCCGTTTGGACTCCGTTTGATATTCTGTTTCTTCGAAACACTAAAATAGGCAAAAAAACAGCAATTCTGGGTTGGGCCTCTGGTTAATAGGTTAGTCCCAAAAATAATATAAAAGTGGAAAATAAAGCCCAATATAGTCCAAAACAGTTGATAAAGTAGCATGGAGAAATAAAAAATTATAGATACGTTGGAGACGTATCACGGGGGTACACCCTTTTTTCTCGGACGAGGGGTTTAGCGAGGGTCAGTGGATCTGAAAAGGTCGTCTGAGTTTTCTAGGCGCTTTCCATCGTGCAGTACTTCTGTACTATGATCCCCAAGTCATCGAAGCATGATATATGATGGTGATTTATGGCGTTTAGGAGTCCCTTGTCCGTGCAATTCTTGCAGAATAATGAGATTGCGTCTTCATCGCAGCAGGCTTTGGCCTTGTCCTTGACAATGAGGAATCTGGCCCAAAAGTGATGTACCGTTTCTTGGGACTCTTGTCTAATGCGGGAGAGATCGCTTGAGTCTGGGCGGGTGGGTGGATTTAAGTCCAAACCCCTATCTGATTCGTGACCCAGAGTTTGAGGAGTTTCCGAACTTAATAGTTCGGACTCCGAGATGTAAAGCAATTTTCTGGCCCACAGTCCGATTCTAAGTTTGGAGTTCGGGGCACGTCTTCCCGCGGGCATGTATCCGGCTTGATGATCTCAGAAATCCGGACATGTTTTGTCCTCATTATGGGGGAAGAGTTGTTGGATCACTCCTCCACCACCGCTACCTGATGGGTGATTGGCGGAGATTCAATCTCTCTCTGATCGGGGTTAAGCCCAATCCGATTGTAGTCCGAAGCGACTCCCAGAGCGGCGATGTGATCCAGGAGCCCGTTTAAAGACGATAACTCCATTGGATCCATCTGCTTGGCGTATTCCGAGTTGACGCAGAGGCGATTTTCGATGACTTGAGAAGTCAGGGTTGGCCCGATGGCCGAACGGGCGGTCAAGACGAAAGGCCTAGCCGGAGAGTTTGGCCTGAGGCCAGAGGTCCCCCGGAGGTGATGTTGTCCTTGATAACAAGGCGATCCATCAACCCTATCTTCGACGTCACAGTGGAACTCTTAATGAAAGCACCAATGTTGGTGTCAAAACCGGCGGATCTCGGGTAGGGGGTCCCGAACTGTGCGTCTAAGGCTAATGGTAACAGGAGGCGGGGGACACAATGTTTACCCAGGTTCGGGCCCTCTCGATGGAGGTAATACCCTACTTCATGCTTGATTGATCTTGATGATATGAGTATTACAAGAGTTCATCTACCATGAGATCAAAGAGGCTAAACCCTAGAAGCTAGCCTATGATTATGATTGTTGTTGTCCTACGGACTAAACCCTCCGGTTTATATAGACACCGGAGGGGGCTAGGGTTACACAGAGTCGGTTACAGAGAAAGGAATCTTCATATCCTAACCGCCAAGCTTGCCTTCCACACAAAGGAGAGTCTCATCCGGACACGAGACAAAGTCTTCTATCTTGTATCTTCATAGTCCAATAGTCCGTCTGTCTGAGGACCCCTTGTATCTTCATAGTCCAATAGTCCGTCTGTCCACTCAAGGCGGTCGACTGGAATATGGGAGTGTGTGTTACAGGGGGTGCAAACCCTTGTCCCAGAGGAGGGGGTGGCTTATATAGAGTGCGCTAGGACCCCAGCCCACCTCCGTTACAGGGGTTCAATGTACATAAAGATAGGGCGTTACTGATAACGCCAGCTATGAAGTGCTATTAATGATCTTTAAGACAACGGAGTGAACGCCTGACCATTGCCATCCTGAGTGACTCCTGGTCTTCTGTAGGTCGAGTGATTTCTTGTATGGTCGAGTGATACCAGGAGGGACGGGTACCCGAGTGATATGACTAGTCGAGTGGCTTGCACTTGACGACTTCAATTGGTACTCCCTGTTGTCTCTTGGATGTCTTTGCTTCTAGGGTAGTGACCTTGGGTAGGGCGTATAGGTCAGGCCTATGACCCTACCCTAGGTCTATATCATCATCAGTTGCACCTCATCCAGGGGGCTCCTACAGCAAGGAGCAGCATGAACTTCACGATCAGAGGAACATGAACTACACACCGCAACCTCTCGGCAACACGATGCCGAGTGACAAGGATTAAAGAATGGTGACAATATGAGAGAAGATTGTAACAACTGGAACCAAATCCTTCAAAAGCCTTAAATTACCCACCTAAATAAGAAGTGCAGTCTCTGCTCCTTGGGCATATTTAAAAGTCACATATGCATCTTGAGACAACATGTCAACACTCAGAAAAAAATAGAGCAATCATAATCTGATCATGCTAGTAAAAAGACTATTCGGAAAAGTAACAGAAGTATATGATCCTGTTGTGTGCATATTGCAAACTTACAAAAATTAAATGCAACAAACAAAAATTTGACATGGTTCTGCCTCATCCACTGACTGAACTTGACATCCCAGAGTAGTTTATTACAACAAATAATTCATAGATTAAAAACAACAACTAGTACAAGTCACAGATGTTGCGCTAGCATAGGTCACAGATATCATGCAGTACGGGTCCATAAGTTCACCATAAGTAGAAATTACTTTCAAATTCGTAGTGTAACTCTAGTAGTTTAGAACTATAACAACTAGTTCTAGAGAAATAAAGAACAAATCTTTGCGATTGCAGCAGTGAACTGGAGTTACAATCTTTAGAAGTATAACTGCTAGCAAGACGACAAACAAGTTTTGTTGATTAGAAGGCATTCTGTCGAGCAGGTTGAATATTATAAACATGCAACAGTGCTACACTTAATTATTAGCATATCTACTAGTGAAACGTATCACATGTAGAGAGTGGCCTCTAGTGATCACAAATGAACTAATACACCATATTTAAGAATTCGATGGCTGAGAGCGCACTACGATATCACCGCCACAAACATCACTTTCAGCTTGATGTCCAACACATAAAATCAGACATAGCTTGAAGGCCAGGTCCCATATCATTATAGATAGGTGAAACAGAGAACTTACAAGTTGTAGCTGATGTTCAATGTCAACACGGCAACGACAACCCAAATAACGAAGTCCCAGACCATGTCGATGGTGACCACCAGGTCACTAGATGAGACGACCACAATGGGATAACCATTGAACTCCACACTTGCACAAAAGTTTTGTGCCTGCAAGGAAAACAAAAAGAATTATAAGAAATATCACTCTTTTCGTCCAAAGTGTAGTCCTATAAAGCAAACACCATGAAAGACCCCCGGGAAAATTATTCTCTACACTTCACACATTGCAATGCCGAGTAAGCATGGACCAGAGCTTTTGAGCAAACTCACGAAGTAACAGAAGCCATCACCAGCAAATGATCAAACTGGCAAGGTAATGATCAGTCTGAAGCCAACGGAAGATAACCTTACAGCACTAGCTCCATATTAACAAAAATCCCACATTATATCCGGCTAATCTAAGATTTTTCATCGAGCTAGTGAGTAAAACCACATATTCCAGCAACAGGACAAGAACCATTCGATTTCAGAAAAACAAGGACAAGCTTCAAGTTCTATCCAAGGTAAAGTGGGTTTCCTAAGAATCTAATAGCAATAGATGTCTAAGCAATAAATGGTCATATGAATAGTACGCGATCAAGCCATAGGAAGTAACCAATGCAACACTAGGACATACAACCAAGGTGTAGCCAAGACGTTCAAAGTGTCCAAGTAGGTCGCATCACAAGTTATCTAATACAAAAAGATTGCTAATCTAACCTCACAAGAAGTTTGGGACACCTCAGCACATCATCAATCCTTGCATCACATATCTCCCATCCTCAGCTTGTTAGCTCAGATCATGTTGATTGTATCTGCAATGTTGCCCTGCAACAAAGCTTTTTAAAAAGAATAAGTTGCATGGTCAAATGAATGGATGACGTAGTTGGGAGTAGAAAAAAAGGGATAATGAGCTTGTAAAAGTTGTACTATAATAGGCACATCATCAGAACAAAAATTAAATGCAACGTTGCATATTAACAGATACCGAGCAGTTTCGTCTTATTACGGACTACACTATGTAGAGAAGTTTCCTCTTACTGTTAGTTGGTATTAATGCGTAGTTTGCAAGTGACAAGGATTGTAGTCAATTCTTCAAGGCCCTCTATTGTTTGATGGGAACGGCACAACCGAAATTGATGGTTCTAAGTCTCAGCCGTTATGATTAATTTGACAAGGGCCTAATGAAGTATGGATCCATTTTTATGTAATCTTTGAGTTCCTATATTTTCCTGTTATCTTATGAGTTACTATATTTTTCCTCAAATCTTGAAAGTTGTTCACAATAATTATTTTCTTGGTAAAGTCTCCCACGAACTTTTACAAGCACATGATGTTACAGATGTGCACATTATTATAGGAGATGTCCCATACAAGCACCATGCTTAAATGATATTTTTGATTGTTGGCACTGGCACAATAAACCAATGCAGTCTGATCGAGGTTAGTTCTTAATCACTAGTACAGCCTAAATGTCTCAATCAGGGGAAGAAGAACACTAAAGTGTCAATTATTACTGACAACTAATGGCCGAATAAAACGACCATTCCCAGTTTGCCGACACCAGATAGGTTTATTAACCTGGACCATGCTTGATGCCAATGGCAAGTTGGCAACCCCGTTGCCTGATCCACCAACACAACAAGGACATGCGTTTGATAAAACAAAACAAAAACATGGTGATTTAAGCTCACAAACAACAAGCTTTCAGACTTTTTCATATCCTTACATACGACCATTTTCCTCGGCACTATCCGTACTCCTACACATGATCTAACTTTTTTAACACCTCTGCTCATTTTTATATGGGTCATGCTTGTATCAATGGTAGTCAAACATCGAGAAAACCTAGCACTAGTTTATTCACAACAAAGATGGGGATAAATAACGTTACGTTGGAAGGGGAACACACATTCCAAAGGAGAAAGCTTTGGATGATGGACGTTAAACTACTTTCAATGGCTTTGCCATTGCAGAACTACACCTCTAGTTTTTTTTTCTGAATGCACAAGGACTATAGTGGCAACTAGAAAGAAAGCAACAACAACACATAGAGATGCATCAATTGTTTTCCAGTGTCAGGCATTCAAGCATCACAATCATCTTCCATAGACAACACTACCCAGCGTAACTATAATAGGAACACACATCATCCCAAGAGACAAAAGTGTGTTAAATCATACTTGACAAGAGGGATATGCAATTGTGATGTTTCAGTAGAGAGTTACTTTTTTGCTCAAAGAACAATGCATTACCCTATCCATTTACTTCTGGCTTACCCTCTCATACCAATACAACATTTTCCTTTAGCATTGAAGCCTTGTTCCATTTCAAAAAAATAAAGGATAAGCTCAAGTTCCAGCCAAAGGGAACATTCTAAAACCCATCACTACATTATTATGCCGAAATCCAAACCATAAGCAGACATGGCCATGTTCTCAGAGCAAGGGGAGCGCCAGAGGAGGAAGAGGGAGGAAGAGGGAGGAACTCACCTTTGCAAGTTGTAGTGATTGCGGCGTCAGAGGAGGAGGAACCGCAGGCGACATGATCCCCATTGACTCCGCCAGAGTCGCTTGCTACGTCTTGAGCTTGCGTTGGTTTTCCTTGAAGAGGAAAGGGTGATGCAGCAATAGTAGCGTAAGTATTTCCCTCAGTTTTTGAGAACCAAGGTATCAATCCAGTAGGAGGCTCCTCAAATGTCCCACGCACCTACACAAACAAACAAAGAACTCGCAACCAACGCAATAAAGGGGTTGTCAATCCCTTCACGGGCACTTGCGAAAGTGAGATCTGATAGAGATAATATGATAAAATAAATATGTTTTTGGTATTTTATAATATAGATGCAAAAAGTAAAGATGCAACTAAAAAAAGATTGGAAGTTTATATGATAAAAGATAGACCCGGGGGCCATAGGTTTCACTAGTGGCTTCTCTCAAGATAGCATAAGTATTACGATGGGTGAACAAATTACTGTCGAGCAATTGATAGAAAAGCGAATAATTATGAGATTGTCTAGGCATGATCATGTATATAGGCATCACGTCCGTGACAAATATACTGACTCCTGCCTGCATCTACTACTATTACTCCACACATCGACCGACTCCTGCCTGCATCTAGAGTATTAAGTTCATAAAGAACAGAGTAACACATTAAGAAAGATGACATGATGTAGAGGGATAAACTCAACCAATATGATATAAACCCCATCTTTTTATCCTCGATGGCAACAATACAATACGTGGCTTGCTGCCCCTGCTGTCACTGGGAAAGGACACCGCAAGATTGAACCCAAAGCTAAGCACTTCTCCCATGGCAAGAAAGATCAATCTAGTAGGCCAAACCAAACTAATAATTCGAAGAGACTTGCAAAGATAACTCAATCATACATAAAAGAATTCAGAGGAGATTCAAATATTTCTCATAGATAAACTTGATCATAAACCCACAATTCATCGGATCTCGACAAACACACCGCAAAAAGAGTTTACATCGAATAGGTCTCCACAAGAGAGGGGGAGAACATTGTATTGAGATCGAAAAAAAGAGAAGAAGCCATCTAGCTAATAACTATGGACCCGAACGTTTGTGGTAAACTACTCACAACTCATGGAGGGGCTATGGTGTTGATGTAGGAGCCCTCCATGGTCGATTTCCCCTCCGGCGGAGCGCCGGCGAAGGCTCCAAGATGGGATCTCGCGGATACAGAAGGTTACGGTGGTGAAAATTGTGTTTTGTTGGCTCCCTGGATGTTTTCGGGGTACATAGGCATATATAGGAGGAAGAAGTACGTCGGTTGCCGCCCGAGGGGCCCACAAGACAGGGGGCACGCCCTCCTATCTCGTGGCCGCCTCGGCTACTTCTTGGCTTGCACTCCAAGTCCTCTGGATCACGTTCGTTCCAAAAATCACGCTCCCGAAGGTTTCATTCCGTTTCGACTCCGTTTGATATTCCTTTTCTTCGAAATAGTGAAATAGGCAAAAAACAGCAATACGGGTTGGGCCTCCGATTAGTAGGTTAGTCCCAAAAATGATATAAATGTGTAAAATAAAGCCCATAAACATCCAAAAGGGGTAATATAATAGCATGGATCAATCAAAAATTATAGATACATTGGAGACGTATCAAGCATCCCCAAGCTTAATTCCTGCTCGTCCTTGAGTAGGTAAATGATAAAAACAGAATTTTTGATGTGGAATGCTACCTAGCATAATTCTCAATGTAATTTTCTTTATTGTGGCATGAATGTTCAGATCTAAATGATTCAAAATAAAAGTTCATTTTGAGAAAAAAAAATAGTAACACTTCAAGCATACTAATCAAAGCAATCATGTCTTTTCAAAATAACATGGCTAAAGAAAGTTCATCCCTACAAAATCATATAGTTAGGCTATGCTTCATTTTCGTCACACAAAGATGTTCCCAACTTCTATACCCCCGATGACAAGCCAAGCAATTGTTTCGTACTTAAATAATCTCAAACTTTTTCAACCTTCACGCAATACATGAGCGTGAGCCATGGATATAGCATTATGGGTGGAATAGAATATGATGATGGAGATTGTGTGGAGAAGACAAAAAAGGAGAAATTCTCACATTGACGAGGATAATCAACGGGCTATGGAGATGCCCATCAATTGATGTCAACATGAGGAGTAGGGATTGCCATGCAACGGATGCACTAGAGCTATAAATGAATGCTCAACAAAAGAAAACTAGTGGGTGTGCATCCAACTTGCTTGCTCACGAAGACCTAGAGCATTTGAGGAAGCTCATCATAGGAATATACAAGCCAAGTTCTATAATAAAAAAATTCCCACTAGTATATTAAAGTGACAACATATGAGACTCACTATATGCAAAACATGGTGCTACTTTGAAGCACAAGATATGAGACTCACTACATGAAGAACAAGGTGCTACTTTGAAGCACAAGTGTGGAAAAAGACATAGTAACATTGCCCTTTTTATTTATTTTCTTCTTTTTTTCTTTGGCCTTTCTTTTTTTATTTTTGGGCAATGCTCTAATAATGATGATCATCACACTTCTATTGATTACAACATATGAATTACAACTCGAAACTAGAACAAGATATGACTCTATATGAATGCCTCCGGTGGTGTACCGGGATGGTGCAATGAATTAAGAGTGACATGTATAAAAAATTATGCATGGTGGCTTTGCCACAAATACTATGTCAACTACATGATCATGCAATGGCAATATGACAAAACTAATGTATGTCATGATGATGATGAACGGAATGGTGGAAAGTTGCATGGCAATATATCTCGGAATGGCTATGGAAATGCCATAATAGGTAGGTATGGTGGCTGTTTTAAGGAAGATATAAGGAGGTTTATGTGTGATAGAGTGTATCATATCACGGGGTTTGGATGCACCGGCGATGTTTGCACCAACTCTCAAGGTGAGAAAGGGCAATGCACGGTACCGAAGAGGCTAGCAAAGGCGGAAAGGTAAAAGTGCGTATAATCCATGGACTCAACATTAGTCAAAAGAACTCATATACTTATTGCAAAAATTTAGAAGTCATCAAAAATCAATCACTACGTGCATACTCCTAGAGGGATAGATTGGTAGGAAAAGACCATCACTCGTCCCCGACCGCCACTCATAAGGATGCACAAGCCAGGTAAACTTTATGTTTCAAATTTGTTACACAACTTTAACCATACGTGCATGCTACGGGACTTGCTAACTTCAACACAAGCATTATTTAAATTCATAACACCCAACTAGCATGACTTTAATATCACTACCTCCATATCTCAAAACAATTATCAAGTATCAAATTGATCATAGCATCCAATTCACTTCCTATGATAGTTTTTATTATACCCGACTTGGATGCCTGCCATTCTAGGACCAATTTTATAACCATAGAAAATACCATGCTTTTCTAAAAGACTCTCAAAATAATATAAGTGAAGCATGAGAGACTAGCAATTTCTATAAAATTAAGCCACCGTCGTGCTCTAAGAGATATAAGTGAAGCACTAGAGCAAAAACTATCAAGCTCAAAAGATATAAGTGAAGCACATAGCATATTCTAATAAATTAAATCAAGTAGGATTCTCCCAAAAGGTGTGTACAACAAGGATGATTGTGGAAAACTAAAAATAAAAGACTAATATAATACACGACGCTCCAAGCAAAACACATATCATGTGGCGAATAAAAATATAGCTCCAAGTAAAGTTACCAATGAACGAAGACGAAAGAGGGGATGCCTTCCCGGGGCATCCCCAAGCTTAGGCTTTTGGCTATCCTTGAATATCTTGGGGTGCCATGGGCATCTCCAAGCTTAGGCTCTTACCACTCCTTATTCCATAGTCCATCAAAGCTTTACCCAAAACTTGAAAACTTCACAACACAAAACTCAACAGGAAATCTTATAAGCTCCGTTAGTGAAAGAAAACAAAACCACCACATAAGGTACTGTAATGAACTCGTTCTTTATTTATTTTGGTGTTAAACCTACTGTATTCCAACTTCTCTATGGTTTATAAACTACTTTACTAACCATAGATGCATCAAAATAAGCAAACAACACACGAAAGGCAGAATCTATCAAAAACAGAACAGTTTGTAGTAATCTGTAACTAACGCAAACTTCTGGAACTCTAAAAATCCTACCAAAATAGGAAGTCCTGGAAAATTTGTCTATTGATCAGAAGCCAAAATAATCAATGCAAAATCACGTTTCTGTGATTTAACAAAACTAATATTGTATGCGCAAAGTTTCTGTTTTTCAGCAGAATCAAATCAACTAACATCATAGGTTATCCTATAGGTTCTACTTGGCACAAACACTAGTTAAAAGATAAAAACACATCTACACAGAAGGTAGATGCAAAATTTATTACTAAACAGGAACAAAAACAAAAAACACAAAGAAAATTGGGTTGCCTCCCAACTAGCGCTATCGTTTAACGCCCCTAGCTTGGCATAAAAGCGAAGATAGATCTAAGTAGTGCTATCTTTGGCACTCAATTCATAAGTAGCTCGCATGATAGATTCATAAGGTAATTTGACTTTCTTTCTTAGAAAGTGCTCCATGCCTTTCTTTAATGGAAATTGGAATCTAATATTCCCTTCCTTCATATCAATAATCACACCAATCGTTCTAAGGAAAGGTCTACCAAGAATAATAGGGCAAGAAAGATTGCAATCTATATCAAGAACGATAAAATCTACGGGCACCAAATTTCTATTTGCAACAATGAGAACATCATTGATCCTTCCTATTGGCTTTTTAATTGTGGAATCCGCAAAGTGCAAATTTAAAGAGCAATCATCAAGATCATGGAAACCTAGAATATCACATAAAGTTTTCGGAATCGTGGAAACACTAGCACCCAAATCACACAAAGCAAAACACTCATGATATTTAATTCTAATCTTTATAGTAGGTTCCCACTCATCATTAAGCTTTCTAGGTATAGAAACTTACAAATTAAGTTTTTCATCATAAGATTGCATCAAGGCATCAACGATATGTTTGGTAAAAGCTTTATTTTGACTATAAGCATGAGGAGAATTAACAACGGATTGCAACAAGGAAATACAACTTTCTAAAGAACAATTATCATAATCAAATTCCTTGAAATCCTAGATAGTGGGTTCAATACTATTTAAAGTCATGACCTCTCCAATCCCACTTTTAGCAAATTTAGCATCAAGATCTAAAAACTCCGAATTCTTGGATCGCCTTCTAACTAAAGTTGACTCATCTCCAGTCCCATTATTATCAAGATTCATATTGCAAAACAAAGATCTAATAGGAGACACGTCAATAACTTTAAGATCTTCATCATTATTTTCATTGAAACTAGAAGAACACGCCTTTACAAAGCAATCTTTCTTAGCACGCAATCTAGAGGTTCTTTCCTTGCACTCATCAATGGAAATTCTCATTGATTTGAGAGACTCATTGATATCATGCTTAGTAGGAAAAGATCAAAGTTTGAGAGAATCAACATCAAGCGAAAGTCAATCAACGTTCCTAGCCAAATCATCAACTTTGAGCAATTTTTCTTCAAGCAAAGCATTAAAATTCTTTTGAGAAATCATTAATTCTTTCACACTATTCTCAAAATCAGAGGGAATCTTATTAAAATTACCATAAGAATTATTGTAGGAATTTCCATAATTATTAGAGGAATTACTAGGGAACAATCTAGAATTAAAGTTTCCTCTATAAGCATTGTTTCCAAAACTATTCCTACCAACAAAATTCACATCCATAGATTCATTACTATTCTCAATCAAAGTAGACAAAGGCATATCATTGGGATCAAGAGGAGTATTTTTAGTAGCAAACAACTTCATAAGTTCATCCATCTTTCCACTCAAAACATTGATTTATTCTATAGCATGCACTTTTTTTACTAGAAGATCTTTCGGTGTGCCATTGAGAATAATTAGCTGTAATATTATCAAGAAGTTTTGTAACATCTCCTAACGTGATTTCCATAAACGTGCCTCCCGCGGCCGAATCTAAGAGATTTCTAGAAGCAAAGTTCAAACCGGCATAATTGTTTTTGCATGATCATCCATAAATTCAAACCATGAGTAGGGCAATTGTGAATCATCAATTTCATTCTTTCCCAAGATTGGGCAACATGCTCATGATCAAGTTGTTTAAAATTCATAATATCATTCCTAAGAGTGATGATCTTACCGGGAGGAAAATACTTAGCGATAAAAGCATCTTTGCACTTGTTCCAAGAATCAATACTATTTTTAGGCAAAGACGAAAACCAAACTTTAGCATGATCTCTATGTGAAAACGGAAATAACTTCAATTTAACAATATCATTATCCGTATCTTTCTTCTTTTCCATATCACACAAATCAACAAAGTTGTTTAGATGAGTAGCAGCATCTTCACTAGGAAGGCCGGCGAATTGATCTTTCATAACAAGATTCAGCAAAGCAGTATTGATTTCCCAAGACTCAACATCATTAAGAGAAGAAATCGGAGTACTAAGGAAATCATTATTATTGGTATTGGAGAAATGACACAATTCGGTATTATCTTGCGCCATGGCAACAAGTAATCCAACACACAAGCAAACAGAAAAAGGCAAGCGAAAGAGAGAGGAGAAGATTGGGAAAGAGAGGGAGAATAAAACGGCAAGGGTGAAGTGGGGGAGAGGAAAACGAGAGGAAAATGGCAAATAAAGTAAATGCGAGGGAGATGAGTTTGTGATGGGTACTTGGTATGTCTTGACTTGAGCGATGACCTCCCCGGCAATGGCGCCAGAAATCCTTCTTGCTATGTCTTGAGCTTGCATTGGTTTTCCTTAAAG
Source organism: Triticum aestivum (assembly GCF_018294505.1). NCBI lineage: Eukaryota > Viridiplantae > Streptophyta > Magnoliopsida > Poales > Poaceae > Triticum > Triticum aestivum. The sequence goes on from NC_057804.1 coordinate 579,055,227, forward strand.
AGGAAAGGGTGATGCAGCAATAGTTGCATAAGTATTTCCCTCAGTTTTTGAGAATCAAGGTATCAATCCAGTAGGAGGCTCCTCAAAAGTCCCACGCACCTACACAAACAAGCAAAGAACTCGCAACCAACGCAATAAAGGGGTTGTCAATCCCTTCACGGCCACTTGCAAAGTGAGATCTGATAGAGATAATATGATAAGATAAATATATTTTTGGTATTTTATAATATAGATGCAAAAATTAAAGATGCAAATAAAAGTAGATTGGAAGTTTATATGATAAAAGATAGACCCGGGGGCATAGGTTTTACTAGTGGCTTCTCTCAAGATAGCATAAGTATTACGGTGGGTGAACAAATTACTGTCGAGCAATTGATAAAAAAATGAATAATTATGAGATTATCTAGGCATGATCATGTATATAGGCATCACGTCCGTGACAAATATACTGACTCCTGCCTGCATCTACTACTATTACTCCACACATCGACCGACTCCTGCCTGCATCTAGAGTATTAAGTTCATAAAGAACAGAGTAACGCATTAAGAAAGATGACATGATGTAGAGGGATAAACTCAAGCAATATGATATAAACCCCATCTTTTTATCCTCGATGGCAACAATACAATACGTGCCTTGCTGCCCCTGCTGTCACTGGGAAAGGACAGCGCAAGACTGAACCCAAAGCTAAGCACTTCTCCCATGGCAAGATAGATCAATCTAGTGGGCCAAACCAAACTGATAATTCGAAGAGACTTGCAAAGATAACTCAATCATACATAAAGGAATTCAGAGGAGATTCAAATATTTCTCATAGATAAACTTGATCATAAACCCACAATTCATCGGATCTCGACAAACACACCGCAAAAAGAGTTTACATTGAATAGATCTCCACAAGAGAGGGGGGGAACATTGTATTGAGATCCAGAAAGAGAGAAGAAGCCATCTAGCTAATAACTATGGACCCGAAGGTCTGTGGTAAACTACTCAATACTCATCGGAGGGGCTATGGTGTTGATGTAGAAGCCCTCCGTGGTCGATTCCCCCTCTGGCGGAGCGCCGACGAAGGCTCCAAGATGGGATCTCGCGGATACAGAAGGTTACGGTGGTGGAAATTGTGTTTTGTTGGCTCCCTGGATGTTTTCGGGGTACATAGGAATATATAGGAGGAAGAAGTACGTCGGTGGCCGCCCGAGGGGCCCACAAGACAGGGGGCGCGCCCAGAGGGGGTGGGCGCGCCCTCCTATCTCGTGGCCGCCTCGGCTGCTTCTTGGCTTGCACTCCAAGTCCTCTGGATCACGTTCGTTCCAAAAATCACGCTCCCGAAGGTTTCATTCTGTTTGGACTCCGTTTGATATTCATTTTCTTCGAAATACTGAAATAGGCAAAAAAAAACAATACGGGCTGGGCCTTCGGTTAGTAGGTTAGTCTCAAAAATGATATATATGTGTAAAATAAAGCCCATAAACATCCAAAAGAGATAATATAATAGCATGGAACAATCAAAAATTATAGATACGTTGGAGATGTATCATCGCTCTCATCCCTTCGCTATCACCGACAAGCCGCTCATAGAGGTTGCCATGTTCTTTGATTCTTCTACTTCTTTCTCTGAGAGATGGATGGATGGATGAATCAATTGTTAGACTCCATCCATGGATTGCTTATTTGGCCAATTTGGCAGGGTTGCTCATCGATCACTACTGCAAACCGTTTTTGCGAGCAAAACATGGTCAAGTGATTACATACAGAGAGAGTATAGGAGCACAACAATGTATCATACAACAGCTACTTATTTTCCAAGAAGCAAGTAGGATAAGACATAAAATGGTGGTTCAGTCCTAACAACTTCATGGATTTACAAGTTAACTAAGAGACCCAGTTTGTCCAAAATGTAGCTTTCTCTAAATTTTTGAACCACCCTGACATGGAAAACGAGTAAAACTTTCATGTCTTCACATAAAATAGCTCAACTTTTCTCTAAGCATTACACTTCTCTAGATGTGTGTGCGTGGGGGGTATTTTAACCATGTAGTGCTACCCTGAATCATCAGAACCTAGTTCGAGGGATATAATCAAGCATATCACATACAGTGACCTCCAGTGATAGAAAAATGAACTAATGCACCAAATTTCCGAATTCATCACAGACTACTACTTATGATAGCTCAACGTAGATAAAATATGAACTAATACACTACATTCCAGTGATAACTCAACTCATGTCCAGATTGAAAACTTTGGAAAGAAGAAAACCTGCAGTACCCATGACTACTGCTTCTATCAAGGGAAAAATCAGATGATTTTAAACAAAGCTCTTACTTTATTTACACATAAGTATCTATCCACAAGATATGACGAGTTACTAACATCACAAGAGGTACATACGAATAATTTCTTCTAGCATATCAAATCAATCATTTTCCATGATAGTTAATGTGAAATGGGTACGCAGCAGAAACAAACATATGTCAGACAATGATAAGAACCCAAGAGGAATCTACATCTCTAGCCCATGAACAAGATGAGAAACGAGCATCCAAGTCATTTGTAGGTGCTACTGTAAATGACAATAGAAAACAAGATTTTCAACCGACAACCCACCATTCTCACATGGGAACACACAGGTAGTTCCAAAACCTATGCTTCGCCTCAGCGGCTTTGTCGTCATAATGCCTAGTTCAAAGAAATTCCAAATCAGCAAGTTTAGGCATGAGAGAGAAATGTATGTCAGATCAAACAGACCATAGATCCTTCTGAAAACTCATGAGACCACTACCCACCTGCAATGGCAGAGAGGAGCTCCAAGTTCATCCTCGTGGTCAGCGAGCCCCTGCAAAAAAAGGTTTTATTTCGGCTAAGAAAGTGTACACACTGGACTACAATCAAATCAAATTGGCCATATCAAGAAACTTGGAGCATTATTAGGAGATAATGTACAAGTCATCATTCATAAAAGACTTGAAGAGAAACTGCATACTTGACTGGGTGTACAAGGGCATTATTCCAGTAAACAAAGAAATGCATGGAGAAAAAAAAACAAATGCAGGTAAGCTACCTGGTACCCTGGCCCTCATGATTTAGAACACGTGCAACAATCAGAAGTACCAATTAGTATAGCTCAATATAGCACATCCATAGCAAGGAAAACAGATTGATCATCGTTCATTCACAAAAAAATGAAGATTGCACAAGCAGATAATAAATATGTTGGACGCGCACCAGTTTGATTGGTCCTACTCTACATACCAGACTACAGTTACAAGGCAACATTCCATCTGACAAAGCAAAAAACACATGAGCCTCTAACGTCTTCAAGTACATACAAGCTGCATTTTCTCAACACTCGACAACTAAAAAAAGGTGGTTTTAGAAACAGGATGTCCACTCTTCATTAGGAAGATAATAAAAATTATTAACACATTATGGCTCCTCCAAAAGTACACAAGCATAGCACTTGTTCCAATAGAAAACATTTTGTTCAATTTGATGTGATAGCCATTATTAACAAGTCAAAATAAGAGCATAAATGAGGATCTATCTATCAAAACTAAAAACATATCCACCAAAGGAGAAAATCCACAAAGCTGTAGTAAGGAACAAGACAGAGGACCATTACCAAACCCTATCGCATGCACTGCAAAACAGGGCCCAACAGAGAATTGGGACTAATTTCATCAACATGAAACACGACCACAGTAACAATCACACAAGAATGCCACCACAGATCCAAACAGTAAATCATCGGCTCAATGGCCGGCACCATCTCAGAGTGAGAGGAGACCAAAAGACTTGCCTGAAACAAGTATATATGGAAAAGTCCACAAATTCATGCTTTGGGCACTGAGATCTTGTCCAACGTCCTCAATCACCACAATGACCATATGACTCTTCCTTCGGGCACCCTCTTGTACATGCAGCCCAGCTTGCGGGGCGGACACACCATGTGCACCACCCTCCCCTGAACTAGACCAAGTGAGACCTGCAGCAGACAGCACAAGAACAAACATGTTCAATGCCAAGACTTAAGATGTTTATGCAAGATAAATAGTGCACTAGACATGTATGAAATCAACTTCTAACATAGGAGTAGGGCAGAAGGGGACTTCATGTTGGCTCTGTTATACTCCCTCTGTTCCTAAATATAAGACCTTTTAGAGATTCCACTATCAACTACATACAGAGCAAAAATAGTGAATCTACACTCTAAAGTATGCCTATATACATCCGTATGTAGTCCATAGTGGAATCTCTAAAGGGTCTTATATTTAGGAACAGAGGGAGTATGTGATAGCCAGGACTAGTACAAACTCATTCTCTACTAAGCTCAATTTGGAGCTTGTTCAATGGATTTAATTGCAATATTTCTAACAAAAAAATTAAAAGACAATGATGCATGAGGGCAATGCAAGATAAAATGCACTTGAGATTACAATTCTGAATGCAAGCAAATAGTATTACAAGGCATTGCCTTGGGAAATATTTCAGGCAAGACAAGATTTTGGTGGATAAATTATGGATAATAAACTGCAGCTGCATATGCACTAAACAGTAATGAACAGTAACAACATGTAGCAGACCTTGTTGCTCTCTTTAAAAGTTGAAAAGCTACATATGTGATGAACAGTAAAGTAGGTACTAGGCATCGTTCTTCTCTTGAAAATCAACAGCTTATAGTAGTGTATAATAGGAGTTCAGGAAGCCTCTAGATTTATATACCATTAGTAGTCCATTGTGTTTCTTTATTCAAATAGCATATCACACCCAGAAGAAAAGCACAATGACTCTTGTGGAGCTACTTGTTACTAATCTTTGCAGTGCAGGTTCTAAAAGTGAAACCTTTCATACTCAGCTGTAAATGGAGTTATTTATTACATGCAACAAACAAAGTAATTTTGTCATCTGAAAAATATATCCGAACATCCATTAGAAAGCTTAATTTTTGATGAGTATAAAAAACGTACTCTGCAAAAGCATAATTAGGACTAGCATGATTGCTAAGGTAATGAGGATTAGTGTATTTCCGGCTTCACAAAAGGATGTGGACGGCGCAGAAGCGTTCGTCTGTATCCCTACTTACTCCTCTATTTTATTATTAAAGTCTGGCAGTAAAGACCCACACATATCATCCATCACACCTTGAGTTCACAGATAACGCGCAAGTCATCATTCATGAAGAAGAGACTGCATACTTGAATGGGTCTAGATGGGCATCATTCCAACAAACAAAGACATATGCATGGAGATTAAAACAACAATGCAGGTATGCTATCTGGGACCCCAACCCTCATGATTCAGAGTATGTGTAAAAATCAAAAGTACCAATTAATATAGCACAATGTAGCCACAACCATAGCAAGGAAAACAGATTGGTTGTTGTTTATTCACACAAAAATATGGAGATTGCATGAGTAGATAATAAATCTGTTGCACGTGCACTAGTTTGGTTGGTCCTATTCTGCATACTATAATACAGTTACAAGGGCATCATTCCATCAGAAGAGCAACAAACACGCGAGCACCTGACGTCTACAAGTACATACAATCTGTCAGGACTAGACTGATAAAAAAAGGTAGTTCCAGAACGAGGATATCCAGTTCATTAGGCAGATTTAATATCCACAACTTCTAATAAAAATTACTGCTAACACATGGTCGCTCCTCCAAAGTACACAAGGATAGCACTTGTTCTATCACACTACTAGGGAAAACCTTATACACAGAATCTTACCAGTAGCGCTTGTTAAAATGAGGCGCTACTGCTACTTAGCAGTAGCGTGTCTGCCAAAACGGCGCTACTGTTTTTTTTTTGAGAAGTTATACAGTGGGAGAGGCTCCCACTGTGTTTGTATTACTCAAAAAGCAAGTTACAAAGTACAATCCATATTTACAAGCAGCTGATCCTCCACTTTGGGAGGTAGGGTGAACTATCAGAATCCTGGACTAACTAGTGGGGGTGGAGGTTGTTTACAAAGGAGAGAATAAAGTCTCTCAACTCAACCTTGGTTCTGTATTGGAGTAGGGTGAAGTCTTTTTTGAACCTATCCAGCCAGTTATGATATGTTGGAGGGATGCTTCTAAAGAGTTTGTTGTTCCTTTCTTTCCATATGCTCCAGGCTGCTTGTAAAAAGATTTCCATGAACATGGGCTTATTCCAGTCAGCAGAGGCTTTACTTATCCATTGCAGTCTGGTGCCAGTAACATCCCAAGAGATCCCAATTTTGGACCAGCAGTATTTGTTGAATGGGCATTGGAAGATCATGTATTCGACATCCTCTTCAACTGGTTGGCTGCACAAGAGGCAGGTGAGGTCATCTTCGATGTTATAATGTCTTCTTTTGAGCATATTGCGAGTATTTAGTCGGTCAGAGAGGAGTAGCCATCCAAACATCTTGATTTTGAGTGTGACTTTGCTCTTCCAGAGCCAAAGATAGGATTGGTGGGCCTTGACATCCCGAAAATAGAACTTGTAGTATCTGTTTGCTTTGAAATCCTTCAAGCCCCAACAATATTCCCATGTGTCATGCAAGTAAGGAGTCTCCTGATTACCGACATGCAGTACCTTTTTGTTGCAGTTCCCGGACTTCATCACGTGCTTGTATGGAGAGGGGAAGGTGAAACATTTCATGGAGGGAAGAGGATCCCAGGAAATCCTTGAAAGAGATGTCCTCATTCAAAGCAAAAGAGAAGGCTCGAGGGTGCGATTCTTCCAGCACAGAATCCAACCAAAGATCTTTCCACATAAGGACCGTGTCCCCCACAATTAATTTGCCTTGGCAGTAGCGCGGCAGGAGCAGAACGCGCTACTACTATAATTGCCACACCGTTCCCGACGTGCTAGGTATAGTAGTAGCGCCCTTCTAGGAACAGCGCTGCTACTACGGATTTGAGCAGCAGCGCTTTTTGCCACCCCACGCTACTGTTATAGCTATTTTCACCTAACCCCCCGCGCGGCCTGATTCCCTCTCCTGATCTGCCTCCTCCCTCAATTCCCCACTCTCTCTTGTCCCCCTCATCGCCTCCGCCTCACCGCCGTCTCGCTGCCGTCTCCCCCGACCCCGCCTCGCCGCCGTCTCCCCCGACCCCGCCTCACCGCCGTCTCCCTCGACCCGCCTCGCCGCTGTCTCCCCCGACCCCGCCTCGCCGCCGTCTCCCCCGACCCTGCCTCGCCGCGCCTCGGTGCCGCCGTCTCCCCGGACCCCATCTCTCTCCCCGCCCTTTGTAAGCACTCTCCCCTTCCAATCCCTCTTGTTTTCTTAGTATGAACCCTAGCTAGTTAGTGCTAGTTAGTATGAACCCTAGGCTATTTTTAGTGCTAGTTAGTTAATTACAATTAGTATTAACCCTATTTAATTAGGTAGTACGAACCCTAGTTAAAATGGATACTTATATGGTAATTAGGGCAGTAGTTCCTAGGTACTAATTACTCCCTCCATTCCGATTGAACTAAAACCACGATGAGTTAATCGGAACGGAGAGAGTAGTTAGTAAGAACTAGGTACTAATTAGGTACTAGAATATTTTTATTTATAGTAAGTTTATTTTTAGTAAGAACTAGTTGAATTAATAGAACTAGTTAGTAAGAACTTGTTGCTATTTTTTAGTTAAAGCAAATTTTCCCGCCTCGACGTGGACGATGCCTATCCCGCATCCTCGTCGTCGAGTCGGCGGAGGACGACACCTGCTTGACAGATGGGCCATGCCCGGGACTGGGCTCCGCTGGGGTGGTACTGGTAGGCGCTACCTACCGGGGGGCGCAGGTTGGTGAGGAGCCAGCCTGTCGTTGACCCGAACCTTCTTTGGTGGCGGTCGCGTGGGCCAGTGACAGTCCAGAGGCTCGAGGACTCCGTGGAGGTGGTGCATCACTGTGTCAGTGAGGAGGACGCTCACGTCCGTCGCTACTTGTTTGCGTTGGAGCACAGGTTCTCCAATACCTGGCAGGTTCTCCAGGGATCTCACTGGAGCTATGATCTCGTGATGGTTCCTTCTCTGTGGATGTCCACCGCCCGTGCCGATACCCGTCGTATGCTAGGGTTTTAGTTGCATTAGTGATGTTATATGTATGACACTATTCATGATGTATTAGTGATAATATTCGACGATGTACGGACGCATGAGATGATTTACTTTTGCTTATTGAATGCATGCTAATTTGAGTCCTATAAGATATTTTGAAATGTATATCTTGTGTTGCTCAATATCCAAGTGGCCGGTCATGTTTGCAGGTTACACCTCCGAGTGGCCTATGTTTTGCCAGAGTGTTGATTTATTTCCGTTCCGGCAAATTTCAGGCGCTCGATATGTCCTATTTTAGCAAAGGTCATGCCGGATTTTTCCGTGAATTTTGGCATGACTTGTGCCAGAATATGTAGGAATTATCTAGTGCCCCGGATTTGTGTGTTGAGTATCCTGGTAGTTGTCTTCGATCGGTTTTCAATTAATGTTTTAACTATGAACATAGGAAATGTCTGACGATGAAAAGGATTTCGATATTTGCAAATACTGCGAAGACGAGCGCGGCCTGTGCGACGGAATCTTCCTAGATGATGATAGGCGCTTCAGCATCAAGCTGGACGAGAACTTCGAAGTGGATACAGTAAGTCACAATGACAAGTCTTTTTTCATAATTAAGCATGACATTTGCTTCATTTGCTTCAACTTATTTATTTTTTACTATTCTACTAGCGTATCCCCTGCCATGCAAGAGTTTTTGTATTGGATAAGATAGGTTTCAGTCATACTATGGAGGTAAAGAAAGTTTACTTGAAGACCGATCATGGTTATATTTTCCATGCAAAATTACACAATTCAGACGACTACACCTATTTTGGATGCAAAACATGGTGAGCACTATGCAAAACTTATGCATTTGAGCCTAATATGGTTATCACCTTTGATATTCGTCTGGAAGATGATATTGAAGGTAATACCGACATCTGGGTCGATGTGCAGATGCCTCCAGTTATACCATTATGTAAGTTTCTCAACCATATTTATGTCTTTGATATTGTTTATTCAAAAATAGTTGACAACTAATTTGTATTGTCAGCTTATTTCGGTGCAAGCAAACATGTCCAGCGCTTGGTAGACAGGACCTACTACTGTCCCGGGGCTGAACTCAACTGCGAGGAGCTAAGTCATTATGTTTCATGGCTTGCGGATCTTGATACTGTCAAGACAAATTTTCTTCCTGCATTTAGAAATGTTAGTACTGAAAACGTGCGACCAATAGCGTATTGAACTACGGTCACATCTATTTAGGAAGGATGGTAAGGTTTTTACTATTTGTCCCCAGTGCATCTTTTCCATACATTATTTTTGAAGCTAAACTTCATTGCTAAGTATGTTACCATACGATGTTCTTCAACAGGGACTCCCGATGAATGTTGTGCCTTATGGGATCGAGACTAAAGGTACCATGAGTATTATTAGCTTACGGCCAAGATATCCTACAGATTACTTTAGTGCATTCAAGATCAGCGACGAATGCTTAATAGTGCAAGACTGGACCAAATATGTGATGGGGGAGCGCAGAGAAGTACTAGGGGGCAGCAAACAGATGCGCTACCCACGATTAGAAGACAGGTTCATCTGCATGCTCCAACTTGATCAAGGAGGAGAGCTACACATGTTTTATGTTATTTTACCTAAGAGAGAGCAGCAGAAGTGATTAGCTAGCTAGAAATGAGTTTGAGGATGATGATGTGCTACACTATTACTATGATGATAAAATAGCTAGTGTTGGTGGTAATGACTATGATGATTATTATTAGCTAGTGTTTAGTGGTGATTAAATAAATATTGTTGGTGGTAATGACTATGATGATGATTAAATAGCTTGTGCTGGCGGATTAGATTCAAGTGGAGGCAACATGGGGTGCACATCGAAAGTACTACTAGTCCAAACTAGATCAAGTTTAGATTAGTAGTATACTTTTGACATGCACCACATATTGCCTCCACTTGAACCTAATTCACCTTTATTTGACACACTGTTATGGATATAATGATGTAAACCTCATAACTGGTATTGTACCAATATTTGTACGATGGCGCATAAATACAATAAAAATAAAAAATAAAAAAAGAATACTAATAGCGATGGAGAGAAAACACGCTGCCAGTAGTTACATTAGCAGTAGCGTGGGAGTGGACAAACGCTGCAGCTATTTGTCCTAGCAGTAGCGCTTGCGGGCACGCGCTACTGCTAAACAATAGCTGTAGCGCCTTATTAGTAGCGCCTGCCTGCGCTACTGATACACCTAAAACCCGCGCTGCTGCTAGCCTTTTTCCTAGTAGTGTCAATGCATAACAAATGCATACACACCAGCACTGCACCAATATGTAAGCATTTTGTTCTATTTGATTTGATATCCATTATTAACAAGTCGAAATCTGAGCATAAGTGAGGATCCTATCTATCAAAACTAAAACCATAGCCACCAAAGAAGAACATCCACCGACTGTATTAAGAAATAAGACAGAGGACCATTACCAAACCCTATAGCATGCAGTGCAAAACAGGGGCCACAAGAGACAAATTTCATCAACATGAAACATTACCACAGTAACAATCACACAAGAATGCGACCACAGATCCAAACGGTAAATCATCGGCTAGATGGCCAGCACCACAATCGCCCACGACTCAATGGCCAGCACCATCAGAGAGAGAGAGAGAGAGAGAGAAAGAGAGAGAGAAAGAGAGCAAAGACTTGCCTGAACCAAGCAATGCATGGCAAGGTCCACAAATTCATGCTTTGGGCGATGAGATCTTGTCCAGCATCCTTAGTCACCACAATGACCATGTGACCCTTCCTTTCGGCACCCTCTTGTCGAGACGGCCCATCTTGCAAGGCGGCCACGCCACATGTGTCACCCTCCCCAGAACCAGACCAATTGAGACCTGCAGCAGACAAGACAAGAACAAAGATATTCAGTGCCAAGACATAAGATGCCGATGCAAGATAAAGAGTGCACTATACATGTGTGAAATCAACTTCTAAGATAGAAGGGATGGGGACTTCATTTTGGCTCGGTTATATGTTTAATATCACCAAGGCAAGTGCAAGGGTATTCTGGTGTGTGACGTGCTCTCATAGGATCCTCTACATGATGTGTGGTTCATCCCACTTCATGAGCTGATGCCTGGTAACAAGGGTGATCATATATGCCCATGGATCATCCGGGACGTCGCTTGCACCAACGGATCGCTCAAGTTCATCGAGATCGAACGCCTTTATGTACCGGCACCGGTCGAAGAAAGTGTGGCGTCATGTGAACTGGATATAATATATGATGACCGGTGCTTTGAGAGACCGCCACCGGATTATTCGAACATGAAGCCACCCATATTTGTTGGTTGCAGGGCCATCATATGGAATAGAGCGGTTTTCGACAACTGCTGGCGCAAGGGGTGCGTGGTTCATGCTGATGACATATTAGTTGAGAACCCACACCACTCTGCTTTGCTGGCCCAGCTGGTTGGAAACTCAACGATAATGAACCTCTTACCATCTTTCCCCATCCTCAGCATCCATGGTAACGATATCATCCACATGAATTTCACGGTCGAGTCGGACACCGAAGTAATGATCTCTATTGACATGAGGAACAAGACATTGAAGACATTATCACCATGATCTCTTGCTGGGACGGATTCCAATTGCCCCATCTTCCCTTGTGTGTTGTCGAATCATTTGAGCAAAACTCCAGGTAATTACTGTCTGTGTTGCATTAGGTGTTGTTCAGAACAATGGTTATGTTCTTCTGTTGTTGCATGCTGCATTTGTACCCATCTTTGTGGTTCCTGTTGTCAGAAAACATGGACTTAACAGTAGTATCATTAAAAAGAGGAACACGACCGTAGTTGTAATAATTCGATAGGAGTAACGTCGCAAAAGAATAAAATTTGATAGGAGTAAAGTGTGCAATCCCGTTCAGTTTCTGAACTAAATGGCGCATTTCACTCTAAAAAACAGGGCCTTTGGGGTGTTGGAGTGATCAGGGTGAGGGAGTGGGTAAGTCCTGATGGTGATGGCCAATCATGTAAAAATGATACGTGTAATGATAATAAACATTTTGTTTCTCAGCTGGTAGCATCATCTACCAGTCAAATTTGTTAGCGGCTGGAGCTTCTCTTCAACATCATTATCAACAGAACTAGTTTTGAAGTATTATAAAGTTTGGTCATATAAACTGCATTACTATCATCATCATGAAATCCACAATGCACATCCAGTGAACGCTCATCCAGGACACGCCGTGGTTAAGGGAGTGGCCATTGGGCGAATGGTGCATCCACAGAACAATCGGCCCGTGTTTCAGGCTCCACCACGTTCTCCTGTGCTACCAACATCCTAACACGCATTTGCCACCAATACCTCTTGCAACGGATAGAAACCCTCTTCAGCAGACATACCCTGCGTTTAACACAGCCGGCTTTGGACAGATGGTGCATCCACTTTCGCTGAACGACTGGCACCTGTTTCAGTCTCTACGGCAAGTGCCACCTTTGCCGCCACTGCCGCCCTTCAGCACAATATTGCCATCACTTCCTCACGCAGCGGATGCCAATTATGCTCTTGGCAACAGGCACCGGAGCCAACATCGATACTCACCCTATGGACGACCCTGTTAAATTATAACCTGCCTTTTAACTGGGACTAGTTGAACCTCAAGTACTTTTTTTTTGCGATAGAAAGAGAGTTTTATTCCATATGCATAGGGTTACAATCAAGAGGCACCAAATCCTCAATACAAGGAGGGCATCTCCCTAGCCATACAGCAGTAGTGAACTCCGTACGACTATACAAAGCCAACTGATGTGCTACCCTATTTTGCTCACGCTTGATTTTTGAAGGAACAAACTCCCGAGTCTCCATATGATGCTTGATCTCCGTCACCAAGTGTCCATAAGCTGACCTGGTTAAACTCTCCCCGGTCAATGCTGCCAACGCCAATGCTGAGTCTGACTGCACAACAATTGGAACCTCAAGTACTTAACGAAGTAAATATCAGACATATTAATGGATCCTTGTTGTGGTGTCTGTAGTGTTGTATATCATCTATCATCTATCCCTCGCTCTCTTTTGGTGTTGTAGGTGTAGAGGGACCTAAGATAAACAATCTGAAGATCTTTTGAAAACATAATTTAAGAAAAACAATCTGAACATTTTTTGAGATAAGCGAATTTATTTTTTGACATATTGAACATGTTTTGAGAAAAGCGGACAATTTTTTTTATATATTCATTTTTTTTTAAAATTTGCAATTTTATGAAAACAAGAAAAAATAAAACAAAAAATTAAAACAATAAAGAAGTATAAAGCCCATAAAAATACATAGCCAGAAAACAAAAATCTGGAACTAAACCCAGAACGGAACTTCTTCCCAAAACGTGCAGAACCAGGATTCATGATCGGCTAAAAAGGGCAGGGGCATCACGGTCGGTCGCTCGTGCGCTCTGTGAGTTTCAGTGACTATTTCTCGCAGGATTTTTGCTAACTTCTATTTGCCGCGGGAGCTCCTATACAGCAACCTGCGTGCTGTGAACGAGACCAGTGCGCGCCCGCACGCTACCCGTGAGCGCCCTTGGACAGGGCTCCCCGTTTTTTTTTCCTGCTTTTCTTTTTGCTTCTTCAAAAAAGTTTGGGATTTCCAAAAAAATATAATTTCAAAAAATGTTCAATAAATACAAAAAATTCACCAATTCAAAATTTTTATGTTTTTTACTTCTTGTAAAAACTTCAGGACTAGCAAAAAAACTTTAGAATTTCAAAAAAAAATCACTAATGCAAAAAATATTCACGAATTGTAAAAATGTTCAAAATTTCTAAATAATGTATAGTTTTGAATTAATGACATTATTTTGAATTTCGTACAAACAATTTTTGAATTTTGATTAACTTTTCTTATTTGATGAACAAATTTTAAGTTCAAATATGATTTTTGTGAATATTATGACTGAATTTAGAATTTGGATTTATTTTGAATTCAACACACATTTTTAATATGATGAACAATTGAAACAATTTATGAATATTTTTTAGTTTCGATGAATAAATTTTGAAGTCGATGAGCACATTTTGAATTTTAAAAAATGGTCACTGATTGGAATGTTTTTTAAAATTTGTGAATTTATTTTTCAAATTCATGAAATTTTACGAAATTCATGAACGGTTTTCAAATTTATGACTTTTTTGTAAAATAAAAAATGTTATTCAAATTCGCAAAATTTATTCAAAATCCATGAACATTTTTTTATTTACCAGGAAACCAACAAGCAAAAGACAAGCAGAAAGAAAAACGAGTGAACTAGGTTAACCGAGCGAGCAATGACCTTTCTTTTAGAGGGAAGAGCAAGCAACGATCGATGGAGCGAGGCTGAGCGAGCATCAACAATGAGCAAAGTTGGGCGAGTGGGCCAAGACCCACACAAATGCGCTCTATGATCTGATGTGCTAACTAGCGCATAAGGCGCCGAAGAAGAGCTCTCAGGATTTCCTGATACCTCCCGCCCTCTTGAGCCTTCTTTTCCTTCGCCTTTAGCGCCCCCGAAGACAATTGACGCTCACTACAGCATCGCATGGCCCGGCCCATGAACGCGAGCTGCTGGGGTTCTCTGGTCGGCCCTGCCATGTGTTTGATCTATTTTTTGCAGGTAATTGGGTTTGATTTGCTGACTTGGCCCTCCTGACCACTGACTGGCCCATTGGCCATTGACTTGACGAATTGACCATTGACTCGACCGTTGACCGTTCGAAAAAAGTTCGTGAATTTGAAAAGTTCGCACATTTCATAGGAAGTTCAAAAAGTTCACGACCTTGACACAGCCGATGTTAAAGTAGAATGACTTCATGAGCTCTTGATGGACTTTCCTGTGGTGAAAAAACCAATACCAGCTATCTAAACAAACTATGATATTCAAACTATAAATGTCAAGGTAAACAATTTCAAGGGTAAAAAGTAGTTATCAATACATGTGAGAAGGACACTAAAATTATCGGATTTATGAGAAACTTTGGAGCTATAGCATTGGATTATATATGACCAAACATAAGAATATGACAAGTCCCTTCACAAAGGGTTTATCAGGAAACATGATAGACAATGCATCAAGGGAGATGGATTTGAGACCCATTACATAAGTTATACATAGTGGTGTTATCAGAGACCTCGTAAAGTATAATTGGCAAGACAAGCTATTGGTTAACGGCAGGAGAGTACTTCTTTTATAAAGACCCCCTCTTATGATGTTGTTCTCTAGTAATTTGTATGGCAGATTGATATTTTATATTAATGTCTTCTGATTGGCTTGGGTATGCAAAGATATTGTCCTAGGGAACATCATAAAAGAACGCACCTATATGTGTTAGACCGTTAAAGGTCATAGTCTCTGAGAGTTGGGTGGTCTTTAGTAAGCTTTTGAAGAGGCTTGAATGTGATGTATAAGCTCCTACCCGTGTAGCCCGGTATCGGCCAAGATTTTACGTGAAACTTTGTTCGCACAAAACTTACAGTTCAAAGCATATTCCACTGTTCAAACTACAAATAAGTGTAGCGTGGAATTTCTAGGTGAAGTACAACTTAAAGTCTCCACCACAATACCTATATATAAACAATGTTTTGGAACTATAGACAAACTCTATGTGCCTCTGTGATTCTGGCGAGGAGTTGTTGAAATTTGTTGGGCTTTTAGTCATTTTCTATTTCTAATAATTCCTAGGAAATCCGAGAGACCCATATGGCGCATTCATGCATGACAAGGGAGTGTCAAAAGTCACATCTCGGTTGTGGAGAGTGTGTTAACCAACATATAAGGTTCGTTGCCTCATACACCACTAAGAGCTTGAGAAGAGGACAAATGCACCGGCACTCATCCTCGCCCGCTTGCCTCGCGTGCGCGTCGTGTTCAGTGATCAAGTTGAGCCGAGGTAGGACCTATGCCATGTGTATGCACTGCCTTCTTTTTATCACACAAGAAAAAACTCGAAAGATTTTACGCTAACGGAAAAAATGAAACCAAACACTACCGGACTCGCGGTCTATGCCTACGGCCGAGGGCCGTCGGCATAGGCCCCCAAGCCGTCGGCATAGGTCTATGCCTACTGCTGCCGTCGGCATAGACCCGTCGGCGTAGATGCCGTCAGCGTAGTCTTGTCAGACCGTCGGCATAGTAAAGCCGTCGGCATAGGGGCCTATGCCGACGGCCTAGCGTCAGCCGTCGGCATAGTATAGCCATCGGCAGTCTTTTTCGTCTGACGGCAACGGACGGCGCCGTCAAAAACGCGGACGAATCATGCAATGCCACGTGGCAGGGCTATGCCTACGGCAAAGCCGTCGGCATAGATTCATCTATGCCGACGGCTTTGCCGTAGGCATAGCCCTGCCATGTGTCGTCTTCTGGTTACTCCTGGCAGCAGAGGTATGCCTACGGCAAAGCCGTCGGCATAGATCCGCCACGTGACGAGCCCTGGTGACTCCTGGGCTTATATATGCCGACGGCTTTGCCGTCGGCATAGTTTTTTATTATTATTATTTTCCCTGTTTTCTCTTTTCCAATTCATTTGACAGCATTTCAAAACAGAACAATATGAAATTATGCAGAAATATGACAGTTCATCATCTAAACATACTCAAGTTCACCATCATCATCTAAACATACTCAAGTTCATCACATCATCTAAAGATCATCACCGACTCAAGTTCATGAACATAAAAGTAGTGCAAGACATGAAACATCATAAAAGTAGGAATATGAAAGGCATGGCACGATGGCCACATGCACGGAATCATCAAGCAAGACCACCTCCGCCAAAACCACCACCTCCGCCAAAACCACCACCTCCGCCAAAACCAACACCACCTCCGCCAAAACTGCCATCGCGACCACCACCACTCTGCCAGATCGGAGTGACTGGGGTCGACGGAGCAGGAGTCGAGCCACCGGTCCCCTACATGTTTCAGAAAAGATTCTAACAGTAAATATGATATGATAGCGTTGAATGAACGAGAACTAGTTTGTCAGTAGTTAGGCAAATGTACTAACCGGACCATCACTGCCTAGTGCCACCCATTCATCGAACGTGGGCACGTGTGGGGGTTCTCCCGCAGGTGGTGGTGGGGGTCCCATTTGTGGTGGACCCGTGCCGTTACTCCAAGCCGCCAACATAGCCTGAATGTTAGTTAAACAAGCAAACTAGAAGATCAGAAGGAATGAAAGTGCAAAAATTTAGCTTGGTTTTAAGAGGGGAGAACTAACCGTCATCATCTGACGGTTGTAATCATCGTTTGCCTTCACTCGTTTCAAGTACTCCCGCACCTCGAGATTCCTATGCTCGACAAACTCCTTATATGCCTACATAATTTAGATTGTTTCTAAGTGAGCAATGCTAAAAATAAACTGAGAATGCTAGATAGAAAAAGATAAAGAGGAAGTACTTACAGCATGCTGGCGGGCTAAAGGAGTCTGTGAACGCCCCGTACTCTCTAACTGGCTCGGGTTGCTAGCCCGAAGCTGTGTGTACGAGATCGAAGGAGTGATCAAGCCGTCGAAACACGGATACCGGCCATTCTTCTTCCCCTGGATGGCCACCACCGCCGTGTCGTCGATCTGAGACTGGGCGACCTCGGCAACAGGAACATCCGGATGCAACTCCTGATAGTGATGAATGTAAGACCCCAGGTGCTCCTCGGTCTTGCCGTAGTACTGGCTCTCGCCCTCCTTGCGACGACTCCGCTCGCGGGCCAGCTTCCACGACTCCATGTCTGAGAGCGGCCTCTTCAACTTGTCCTCCTACAACGTCAAATAGAAGTTAGCCATACATAAGAACATGACGGTAAAGAAGAACAAAAATGCATCATGCACATAGATATACCTTCATGGCCTTGAAGCTCCAGTGGTTCCTGTTTCCTTGGCCGTGTGTCCCGTCGGCTCCACGGTTAGCCCGGCCCTTGATGCTCTTGGCAGCAAACTCTGCATCGGCGCCGAGCCACCTATCCACCAAACTCGCCCATCCGTCATGCCTTCCATAGCACCAACGAGGAACAACCTATGCAAATTTTGGAAGCATGACATGTGAGCACGAAACATAGAGTTGACTGCTTGAAACAATGAAAAGTTAGTAATAGTTACCATCATGAACTGCTCCCTGTTCAAGGTAAGTCGCTGCTTCTGCGCTTGACTTTTGGTCATCTTTTGGTGCAGGTAGTAGTGGTAGTACTGCGAGACGGCAACCCAGCGCACCTCGTACTGCAACTGACGAGCTTTCTTCTTCGCAGCCGCAAGCAAGACCACGTCGGCTCTGGCCTTGTGCTCGTCAAGAACTCTATAGAGTTGCTGCATAAACCAGAAGCAAACAAGGCATGAGTTGAGTGATCCAATGATAAACTATGAACGAAACTGAAGACAAGTGATTCAGAAGAGAACTTACCCAAAATTTGGTGATCACGGCCTTAGCGGCTGTCCCGTACTCCGCGTTGCTGCAAGCCTCGTAGTGGGCCCAGCTCGTGGCCAAAACCCGCAGCTGCGGGTCCCTGTCTGGCCGCGGGCAGAATAGGCCAGGCCAAAAGTGCTTCAACAGGACAGTGATAAGGCCGTTCGGTTTACGGCCATTTCCGCGAAGGATCCAGTTTCTGCAAAAGAATCAAATGATTGCCATGTGTACAATAAGAAAATGTTGTCATGTGTTGAAAATATGATTGAGAGGCACTTACTCTGTCCCCACAGGTTCAATGATCCACTTGTGCTCCTCGATAGAAGGTGGTGTAGGTAGTCCGGCATTACCACGCAGCCACCCCTGCGGAGCACCCGGTGGCAAGTCACCCCACAACTCGGGATCAACCTCCCCTCCACCCTCCTCGCCCTCCTCCTCACCCTCCTCCTCGGCCTCCTCCTCCTCACCCTCCTCCTCGGCCTCCTCCTCCTCACCCTCCTCCTCGGCCTCCTCCTCCTCGCCATCAGGAACATACTCCTCCTCCTCAGACTCAGAAGGTGCCTCTGTATGGGAGGGCATCGAAGAAGACCCTCCTATTTCGGACACGGCCCGGAGTTTTTTGCCCCGGCTGCCTCTCCCCCCACCTCCTCCTCCTCTAGGGGCTCTCCCCCCACCGCCTCCTCCTCTAGGGTCTCCTCCCCCGACCCCTCCACCTCCCTGTGAGGTTCCATCCTCGCGTAGTCGGGAGGGAACCTTGTGGGCTCGTCCACTCCGAGTAAGTCCTCCTTTGAGTTTACTGAGGAAACTGGCACCACTGGACTTGCCCATGATTAGCAAACCTGCATTGAGAAGAGAATAAACAATTAGTAAGGATATCAATTAAACAAGCATACAGGAAAAACATTAATACCAGAAGTGCACATTAAGCATACTATTGTAATGATCATTAAAAGAACTTACATTTTCTAGAACCCATATGAATCATCACTATTGTAATCTATTTGTGGAGCGGTCTCATCATCACTATCACGCATATCTTCTTCGTTGTCTGATAGAGGTGGAGGCTCTTCCTCATCGTCAGCGTCTTCATTTAACTTTTCAAGCATAATTATGTCTCTTTGATTCACAACTGCCTCACCATCAATCCTTGCGTCGTCGTCGTTTGGGTCCAGGTCAACATAACCCAAGTCATCATCCTCGTTGTTTCGGACCACGTCATCATGTTCCTCTTGATAGAACACTCCCTCGTATGTCATGGGGTTTATGTTGTAGTAATCATCATCGTTCGGGTCCGGTAGCTTACCATGCGGCGACACCTTGAACACAACTTCCCAACCCTTTAGGTACTCTTTCTGGCATGGGTAAGGCAGATAATATACTTGTGTGGCCTGGGTAGCGGCGATAAAGAGATCAGCTCCGGCATAGACGGTTGATGGTTTAACTTCAACTAAACCAATAGAAGGCGTATGTCTCAGGCCCTTTTTGGGGTCGAACCATCGGCATTTGAACACAGTGAGACTTAGGTGTTCGCGGCCAAGTTTGAATGTAAGCTCGTATATTTTTCCTACCCTTCCGTAGTAATCTATTTTATTATCTCCTTCAGTGAAGACTCCGGTATTTATGGTTTTGGGATCAGGCCGACTGTTCTGGTGCTCCTCTGTATGGAAGCGATACCCATTCACATCATACTTTTCGCATGTCATGACGACAGGGTCAAAACCCATGGAAACCCATCTCAATTCTTCATCCATTGATTCGGCTCATTTCCCTACAAGTTCAATTGAAATTATAGGGTGCATGAGTTTAATTGAAATTATAGGGTGCATGAGTTTAATTGAAAGTGTGAAAAATTACTTTCTCCATGAACCACGCAACGAAATTTTTCCTTCCATCAGCACCCTTTCGGAGAAGAGCAAGTGCCTCCGCTTCAGTAGGAGGCAGCATTCCTGTCCATTCTTCCTCAACGAATCGACTACAATAAGAAAAGCGGTATAAGAACTAGGCAAAGTGAACATAACGAATTGACTAAAAGAATGGTGCAAAGGTATTACCTCATCCACTCATCCTCAACTTCCTTGATGTTGTGCAAGATATAGAACATGACATCCTCCCACTCATCTCGTGGCATGACATAAGATGTCGAGCATCTAGCCCTGCCACCTTGCCCGGTGAATAGAGGCAACTTGGGTTTATACTTGGGTTCTTCTGTATTGTATCGAGACACCTTATTGTGCAACGTGGGAACATGGTCCGGATAGTAGGCTGTCCTGAGGTCTGCCACCTCCTCTAGGATAACTGCCTCAGCTATGGAAGCTTCAATCTTAGCTTTGTTTCCACATTTCTGTCTCAGATGCTTGTTCTGTCTCTCAGGGCCGTACTGCCAACGATACTGCACAGGGCCCCCCAACAATACCTCGTTCGCAAGGTGCAAAATGAGATGTGTCATCGGAGTAAAGAAGCCTGGCGGGAAGATCTTCTCTAGCTTGCATATCAACTCCGGCGCCTTCTTATGCATTTCTTTTATCTTCTCAGGACATACTTCTTTAGCACAAAGCGTTCGGAAGAAATGGCTTAACTCCGCAAGCACACGCCAGACACGCTCGGGAACATAGCCCCGAACCATCACCGGCATAATCCGCTCAATCCATACATGATAGTCATGACTCTTGAGCCCGGTCACTCTGCCCGTTGAAAGATTGACCCCCTTACTTATATTCGACGCATAACCATCAATGAACTTCACGACGTGTTTCAGCCACTTGAATGCCTCCATCTTATGATCCTTTTTAAGTACGAAGTCAGCATCTGGCTTGAACCAAGATTTTCGACTGCCTGTGGGAGGTTGCATGTGAAGACGTGGTCTATCACAAATATTCTGTTGATCGACTCTAGCATTAACATTATCCTTTGTCTTATCAGGAATGTTGAGGATCGTGTTAAAAAGGGACTCCGCGACATTCTTTTCGGTGTGCATCACGTCGATGTTGTATGGAAGTTTGAGGTCCTTAAAATAGGGAAGCTGCGTGAAGGGGGTAATGTGAGTCCAGTTGTGCGTCTCACCATATCCTTCAAAATATTTTTTCCCTTTACCTTTGCCTTTGCCTTTGCCTTTCCCTTCACAGGCAGGCTTAAGAGCTTTGAGCTGAGCAAGCACATCCTCACCAGAAAACGTTGGAATCTCATTTACTTCATGGACAACTTTGCCTTTTGTGAAGTTCTTCTTGTCTTCCCTATCAGGATGGTCTGGAGGGAGGAATTGTCGATGCTGGTCAAAGGCAACATACTTGCCACCCTTCTTCATCCAAATGAAAATCAAAGCCTGCATGCACACTGGGCAAGACATCTTTCCACTTGTACACCATCCGCAGAATAGGGCATAGCCGGGAAAGTCATGCATGCAATACTGTAGCCAAACTTTCATCAAGAAATTTTTCTGCAGATGCCGGTTGTATGTCAACCTCGGGAAGTACCAAGAATGGTGCAAATCATCCACCAACGGCTGCATAAACACACTCAAATTCTTCCCTGGATATTCAGGCCCCGGAATTATAAGCGACAGGAACATGGTCTTGCGTTGCATTATGGCGCCGGGAGGGAGATTGAGCGGAATAACAAATATGGGCCAGCAGCTGTATGGATTAGACGACATACCATATGGATTGAACCCATCACCTGTTATAGCAATTCTGACATTCCCAGCCTCGGCTGCTTCCTCCGGGTACTTTATATCGAATGACTTCCATGCTTCACCTTCTGATGTATGTACAATTTTTTTTGGATTGTACCTTTTCCCTTCCTTGTGCCACTTCATCATTTTGGCAGACTCCTCGGTGATGAAAAGGCGCTGCAGTCTTTTTATAAAATCAAGATACCGAAGAACCGTCACAGGGATTTTTAGCTGCCGCTTCTGACCATGCTTATCGACCACCTCAATATACCGAGAGGAACTGCACTTCCTACAGTAGTTGTCATCCGCATACTCATGTCTAAACAAAAGGCAATTCTTTGGACAAACATGTATTTTCTCATAGTCCATGGAGAGCGCCTTCATGATTTTCTTCGTACCGTACATGGTTTTCGGCAGTTCATGGCCCTCGGGCAGGCTGTTAGCCCATACTCCTAGAAATGCTTTGAAGCAACCTCGGCTACAGCCGTACTCAGCCTTCATTGCCATCAGTTGCGAGATGGCATCCAGCACAGACAGCTTGGCACCCTCATAGAGAGGTTTCTTTGACGAGGCCAAGATTTCCAGGAAGGCCTTTGCGGTTTCCTCCGGCTCCTCCGGTTCATTCGCTGAATGTGATGGAGGTGTCGGCTGTGCAGCAAAGACATCATCTAGCATGTCTCTAACCCCATCGTCCTCATAACCAGCGATGTGTTGTCGTATCACATCCTCTCTACCACGGTCCCGCTGGGCAAAGTTTATCGGCATATTAAAGTTGGGCATAAATCCATGCGTGCGAAGGTGCTTAGTCATCTCACTCTTATCTCTGCGGATACGTCTCTTACATCTGGCACACGGGCATTCTGGCACCATCCTCATTGGACTATGGAATATCTCTTTCAAAAACACATCAGTTTTCTCGACCCACTCTGTTGTTACTTGATTCCGACGGAAAAACCCACTATACATCCACTGATTATCTGCCATCTCTGCTTTATTGGAAGCCACACAACAAAATTAAGGATTCATTTTAATTACCAACATTAATATTTTATTTTTTACAAGGTTGACGAGTAATCCACCTACATCTCTAATAGGTAAAGATGGGTCCTAATCCCACCCGAGAATGTGTAGATTGAGTACGGTCCATGCTCTACCCCATTCCGAGACAAAATTTCGGCAGCACCTCCCCGCTATTCTCCAAATACACGTCTCGGCAAAATGCAGAGAGAATGTGCATCCGGAGAACAACAGGGAGGCGCCACCGAAATCCTGTCTCGGAACGGGGTAGAGCATGAACAACGTACCCAATCTACACATCCTCGGGCTGTCCGTGGAAAGCGCTGGACAATCCGAAAGAGCTGCGGTGATAAATATGCAATTGAATGCATATTTATCGATGCAACCCTTTCGGACGGGAGACCTAGGTTACGCGACTTGATGTGAAAATTCAATCTAGTGACATGGAAAAAAAGTGGACGAGGTCATGGAATTGTTGCTCACCCTCCGATGTAGTCGATCAAAGGAGAGGGACGATCGTGGACCAACACCTCCAACGTCGATGATCACTCCGCGAAGATGGAACACCACAAATCCCGTTAATTACACCGAGTGAAAAAAAATTAGGTCATCATATCACATTAACCATTTGGCACAACATTATGAATCGACATGAAACAACATGTCAAATTGCAAAAAAAATCTTTATTAAGTATTTTAGAAACCATGTGCCTTGATTTGCTTCTTATATATGAATCAACATTACCAAAACACTATCTTGACCAATATCCATCCATCTATCACAAACTTGCCCAACATCTAATTCATCTATATTCACAAACTTAGTAAAAACTATCTAGTATGTATCTAAATACCTAATAAAACTACACAAAACTATCTAATATGTATCCATCCATCTATCTATTCATCTAGCATCCATCCATCTATCTAGCATCTATCTATTCATCCAGCCACCATGAACACAAGCAATGGCAACAACGATTTGTGGGAGGGGGTGCTCACTGGGGCTGGGAGGGGGCACGGCGGCGTCCAGCGATGGAGGGAGGTGCTCCCTGGCGCGGGAGGAAACGAGCAGGGCCGGCCGAAGCCGCGCCCACGCGTGCTCGTCGGGGCAGCCCGCGGGCTCCGGGAGGCCGAGCCAGGGGCTGGGAGCCCTGCGGCCGGCGGCGGCGCGAGACGGGGTCGGCGCGGGGCGGCTGGACGGAGGCGTTGTGAGGCCGGGGCGGGGTCGGGTGGACGGCGACGCCGCGAGGAGGGGGCGGAGAGGGTCGGGGTGGAGGCGGGGAGAGGCGAGGGAAGGGGAGGGGCGCGGGTGGAGCGGGCGGCGAGGAGGGGGCGGAGAGGGTCGGGGTGGAGGCGGGGAGGGGCGAGGGAGGGGGAGGGGCGCGGGGGGAGCGGGCGGCGAGGAGCGGCGCGGTTGGAGCGGCGGCGGGTCGGCGGACGGTGCGGCCGGGGTTGAGCGGCGAGTGGAGGAGAGAACGAGTGGATGAGGCTGCGCGCGGGTTGACCGGCGAGTGGATAAGGCGCCCTATGCCGACGGCTTAGCCGTCGGCATATATAAATAACGCCACGTGGCATATATGCCGACGGCTAAGCCGTAGGCATAGGTTTATTTCTTTTTTTATACATGTTAATTACAAACTAGCCGTATACATGTTAATTACAGCATATATTATTAGCTGTCTTCAAATATATTTTTAGTGTATATTATTTTCATACGCATTGAAAAGTTTCATATACATATAAAATATTTGTACGTACATATTAAATATTTTCAAATACACGTTCTTGAATTTTTTTTGAACCGAATTTTTTCTATGGTCAGCAACATTTCATTATAATATAAATATTTTCTATGGTCTCGCGAAAGGTGATACATAGGAGAGCAACTGACTGAGGGGTACCGTTACCGAGTGCCTGATCCGGTAACTATACGAGCGCCTGATCTGTCTACTACCGTCTCATCGCCGACCGTGAGCGGGGCCACAGGTTGTGTCAGGTCGGCCCATAGGGACACCCGGGAGCAACATCCACTCCGTGTAGACCCGACGCGTCCGTTTCCCCCCTCCAGGTGCCGGCGGCGACGCCGTCCGTGAGGGGGGGGGCACACCCCGGAGATGCGTGCTGGGCGTTTGCAACCGCCTCAACACTTCTAGACTTGTGAGAGGCCGCCTACACAAGATTTGACGGTATGCTAGCCCCCGGAGGCCGCCGGCATCGTTACCGCAGAACGTTTAGCAACAGGAAGGATAGAATCACATACGGTGCAACGGAGCAGCACCTCCGGCGTTGACGTTGTCGCCCATGTCATCGAGGATGAGGTTGCCGAGGTCGGGGAAGAAGTTATCGTTGGCGAAGTCGTTGCTGCCAGCAGACGAGTGAGTGTGCTCCCCAAAAACCTAATCGCCCCTCTCCCGTACATCATCACGAGAGGCGGGGTTCCGGAGGCCTGCTGTCCCTTCTCCCGGTGCAGGCCGAAAGAAGGGATGGAGAAGACTTGATTTGGTGGCGCAATGATCTGGAACGGTGGTGCGAAACCATACGATGCGGCGGCGGCTAGGGTAGACGTCTGCCTGATTATATAGTGCGGGCCGGGTAGGTCGTGGGAGTAAACCCCACTTCCGAGTCGTCGCGATCCAAAAGAATCAGAAACGGTTTAGTAATTAATGCGTCTGTTAATTATTAATTAATGACTCATTAATTTTCCTGAGCAGCAAAAATATAGACAACATGCATAGCTCTGTCCTCGGCTCGGCTCAATCCCGCAACCCGCATCACGACGACGAGGCGAGCGAGGAGGAGGAGCACGCGTGTAGGTCTCCTCTTCTCATGCTAATACAAGTGGTAGAAGAGCTCACCTTATAAAAAGGTGCAAGTCTCACTCAACTTCGGTAGTGGGACTAAACTTTAGTCTCACTCACTCCACTCACATGTGTGCATGATTGGGCCAAGAAAATTTCAGAATTTTAGTTGGGCTTTGGGCCAAAGGTCTACTAGCAAAATTCCAATAGATCTTTGGTGCTAGCGATTGATCTAGACATTGTGCTTTTATCCTACAAAGCTGATTACGTGTCAAGTAATTTTGCTCGTTTGATCGCTACCTTTAATCTACATATTTATCAAGATTTATCTATCACATTCATGGATGAACTTATATGAAAAAATGCTCAAATATTCAAAAGACATGTCCATCCAAAGAGACCATTTCTCTTAGAAAGTTCTATCCTTCATGCATCGTACATCCTTGGAAGCTTAGATTGCATCTGAATTCCAACACAATTTATTAACCTCAAGCGGTGATAATAAAAGATGGAGCCAATTGGTGATAGTATAGATATCAAAGGCGGAGCTAATTGAATTTGTCGACATCATCAAGAGATTTGTTGTCTCCTTCTTCTCTCACGAAAAGAAAAAGGCTCAACCAGTATACCAGCGCACGAGAGTAGATGCCACTGCAAGATTACAATTTTAGAGAAGGCGTCTTCCAAAACGCAAACTTTGCAGTGTCTTTGCAAGACTAGATTTTATGTGCATCGATATCCCAAGGGACCAAATCCGACTCATACTTGAAAACTTCTTGTATGTATCTGTGATGCACGGGGACTTCTGCTGTCTTGCCCCTCCAAAAATCGTACCTGCATGTAGAACATATGCAAAATTAGTACCACTTCGCTTGAGAATAATACTCTAGTGATCACAGATATCGGGCAGTACAGGTCCATAAGTTCACCATAAGTAGAAATTACTTTCAAATTCATAGTGTAACTCTAGTAGTTTAGAACTATAACAACTAGTTCTAGAGAAATAAAGAACAAATCTTTGCGATTGCAGCAGTGAACTGGAGTTACAATCTTTAGAAGTATAACTGCTAGCAAGACGGCAAACATGTTTCGTTGATTAGAAGGCATTTTGTCGAGCAGGTTGAATATTATAAACATGCAACGGTGCTACACTTAATTATTAGAATATCTACTAGTGAAACATATCATATGTAGAGAGTGGCCTCTAGTGATCACAAATGAACTAATACACCATATTTAAGAATTCGATGGCTGAGAGCGCACTACGATAGCACCGCCACAAACATCACTTTCAGCTTGATGGCCAACACATAAATCAGACATAGCTTAAAGGCCAGGTCCCATAGCATTATAGATAGGTGAAACAGAGTAGTTACGAGTTGTAGCTGATGCTCAACATCAACACGGCAACGACAACCCAAATAACGAAGTCTCAGACCATGTCGATGATGACCACCAGGTCACAAGATGAGACGACCACGGTGGGATAACCATTGAACTCCGCACTTGCACAAAAGTTTCGCGTCTGCAAGGAAAACAAAAAGAATTAGAGGAAATATCACTCTTTTCGTCCAAAGTGTAGTCCTATAAAGCAAACACCATAAAAGACCCCCGGGGAAAATTATTCTCTACACTTCACACATTGCAATGCCCAGCAAGCAAGGATCAGAGCTTTTGATCAAACCCACCAAGTAACAGTAGTCATCACCAGCAAACGATCAAACTGGCAAGGTAATGATCATTCTGAAGCCAACAGAAGATAACCTGACAACAGGACTAGCTCCATATCAGCAAAAAGCCCACATTATATCCGGCTAATCTAAGATTTTTCATCAAGCTAGTGAGTAAAATCACATATTCCGACAACAGGACAAGAACCATTCCATTTCAGGAAAACAAGGACAAGCTTCAAGTTCTATCCAAGGTAAAGTGGGTTTCCTAAGAATCCAACAGCAATAGATGTCTAATCAATAAATGGTCATATGAATAGTATGCGATCAAGCCACAGGAAGTAACCAATGCAACACTAGGACATACAACCAAGGTCTAGCCAAGACGTTCAAAGGGTTCAAGTAGGTCGCATCACAAGTTGTCTAGTACAAAAAGATTGCTAATCTAACCTCACAGGAAGTTTGGGACACCTCCAATCAGCAGATCATCAATCCTTGCATCACATATCTCCCACCCTCAGCTTACTTGTTAGCTTAGATCATGTTGCTTGTACCTGCAATGTTGCCCCGCAACAAAGCTTTTTAAAAAGAATAAGTTGCATGGTCAAATGAATAGACGACGTAGTTGGGAGTAGAAGAAAAGGGATAATGAGCTTGCAAAAGTTGTACTATAATAGGCACATCATCAGAACAAAAATTAAATGCAACGTTGCATATTAACCATTGTTGAGGAAATCGTTAACTGGTAGCTGCTCGGTTAGCTGACGAGTAGGGGATTAATAGGCTAATCGGTAAGTTAATCGGCCATTTAAATCAATTACTCTGGCGATTAATTAGTTAATCGGCTATTCGGTGACCCTACGAGTAGGGATTAACCGGCAAGTTAACTGGTTAATCAGATGAATTCTTGAACAGGGATATTAACAGATACTGAGCAGTTTCCTCTTATTACGGACTACACTATGTAGAGAAGTTTCCTCTTACTGTTAGTTGTTATTAATGTGTAGTTTGCAAGTGACAAGGATTGTAGTCAATTCTTCAAGGCCCTCTATTGTTTGATGGGAACGGCACAACCGAAATTGATGGTTCTAAGTCTGAGCCATTATGATTAATTTGACAAGGGACTAATGAAGTATGGATCCATTTTTATATAATCTTTGAGTTCCTATATTTTCCTGTTATCTTATGAATTACTATATTTTTCCGGCGCAGCCGACGCGTTCAGCTCGTGCCCATACACGAGCCGGTCGAGCCCAGCGTGCCGCCGCAGCTTATTCACCCTATAGTATGCACTGTTGAAGAGTGCGACCTCGGAGGAGCAGAGATCACCGAGTGTAAGCGATCTCCCTTCCTGCATCCCGAGACTCTTCAACTAATGAAGTATGGATCCATTTTTATGTAATCTTTGAGTTCCTATATTTTCCTGTTATCTTATGAGTTACTATATTTTTCCGGCGCACCCGACGCGTCTAGCTCGTGCCCATACACGAGCCGGTCGAGCCCAGTGCGCCGCCGTGGCTTATTCACCCTACAGTATGCACTGTTGAAGAGTGCGACCTCGGAGGAGCAGAGATCACCGAGTGTAAGCGATCTCCCTTCCTGCATCCCGAGACTCTTAAAGTTCACCGCCATCTTGTTCTCCCATCTTTCCTGTTGCCTACCATAGTCGGCGATCACCCACACCTCCGCCGCCGCCTCCTCCTCCTCCACGACCACTACCAGACGGAGTTAATTGCACAGAAGTACCACAATTGGGGCATTACGTGCAGATTTGTAGCATTTTTGCTAATCTTTACATGTCAGTACTGAGTTTAAGGCTAGCAGTTACAAAAAGGTCTAAACCGCGTACAAACGTGTATTGACGGTGTATCTGACCGGCGGGGCCTGCCCGTCAGGTGCCGACGTGGCATGTTTTTTGCAGAAAACCCCCTTGCTTTGTATGTAATCACAAAAATGCCTAATTTTTTTGCGGGAAAAAGGCTAAAAGAAATGGAAAATCAGGCGATGGAGGGAATAGATCCCGCGACCTGCCGTCCATGGTGGCATGATGCCCCCCCTGCGGCTCCTGCGTCGTCCCCCTTGGGCCACTCGGGGGCGACTAGGGTTTCCCCCAGCGCCGCCACCCCCCTCCAGCCCCCTCCCCTTGCCGCCACCAGAGGTACGCCGCCTAGGAGGCTGTCGATGAAGGTGGAGGCGAGGCTCCCCATCGCTTCGTCCCTCGGCGAAGGACCCTGGACGCCGGGGCGGCGACCCCAGACGGCGAGGCGGCGCCACCTTCGCGGCAGGTGGCGGGCGCGGGATGCGGCGGACGGCCTCCTCGGCAGCTCGGGCAGCGAGGAGCCGGCTGGAGGTGGTCGTGGCATGGGCTTCTTCCATTCCAGATCTGAAGGTCGTGCTCCTCTCCTCCTCTGCTCCACCCCCCCCCTCTAGCGGTCCGATTTGTGGCTTTGGCTATCAGATCCGGTGCTGACGGGGGGATGGTGGTATAGGACTGCGTCTGGGGTAATCCCTTGGCCGGTTCTCCGGCCACAGCGGCGACGGCGCGTGCACGCGTGGTTTTCTCCCTGGAGACGCCGCTGAGGACTTGTTCTTGCCACCCCCATCCTAGATCCCGGGTGAAAGCCCAAAACCCGTCCTGGATTGGGCGGCGGTGGCGCCCTGCGCGTCATTCTCTTCTTGAAGACGCCGCCTGGGGCTCTCTGGTTCTTCGGGAGAGTGGTTGTGAGGTTGGAGAGTGCTCGTCGGCGGCGAGCCCAAGGGGTGACTTTTCTGTGTAGGGTGTGTGTTCCTGCAGGTGTATGCCTTGACGGAGTGTTGCTCTGCGGCGGCAAGGTCGTGGTGTGTCATGGTGGCTCTGCTCCTGAGCCGGGTTGGAGGGGGATAGGGTTCCTCTTCCCGTCGACAGCTCCACGACGCGCACCGCAAATGCCTCCTTGTGCGGACACTGGAGCGGCACCTGGTGCTTCCAACTTTTGCCCCTGGTGCTCTGCAGTGCTTATTCGACGATCCTCCCGGCAGCTTTCCTTCTGTTTTTCGGTGTCCAAGGAAGGTGGCAGTGCAGCGGATGTGGTGTGTCTTCGGTGTGGCGAGGACCGATAGTTTTCTTGCTCTGGTGTGTCGGCCGGCGCCTGCTCTAGCTCTCGGGTGAGCTCCCAATGAACTGATGGTGCGGCGCCTTCGAGCCTAGGCGAGAGGATAGGGTTCCTCTTCGGCATTGGAAGATAGGTGCTCGTTTTGTTCGATGCTCCATGGTCAGGCGACCCTCAGTGCCTCCATGCTACTGACTGATCCTCGATGCTTCTTAGTTGCCTACCTTTGGTCCCGGGGTGCAGCGGGCTTCGACATTACTTGCAGGATTTTCTCGTGTATTCTCTTGGTGTGCAGTAGTGGGCGTTGCGTTGTAAGCTGCTCAGTTAACTCCCATGTATCTTTCGGTCGCTCATGCTTGGTGGCCTTATGTAATCCTGGCCGGTTGATGGCTTTGTTAATTCAAAGCCGGGCTCTTTCTCGAGCCTTCGTTCCAAAAAAACCTGTCGTCCATAGGCGCCACGCGCTAACCACCACGCCACAGCACAACTCGGGTTTGTACAAGCGTTCCCTTTCTTATACTAGGCTGCAAGCGCTGGGACGACCCATCGTGACCTGCATTTTTTTTCGTTCCGCACTTAACTGGCGCACGTGCCGGGCTCGTTCGGTGCCCCGGTTTCTATTCGTTATATTTCTCTTATGCTTGTCTCAAAAAATAAAAATTTCTATTATGCTTTCAAATATGCATGAACGTTTTTCTAATATACGCCGAGCACTTTTTCTTCTTATAGTGAGCATTTATTGTCCCCCTCTTTCCTTCTCCCTCTCCCTCCTTTTCCCTTCCCCCCTCTTCGTTGGAAGGAAAGGGGGGGGGATCCTACTAGGAACTCTTGGCGCGCCCCCCTTGGGCCGGTCTCCTCCTCCCCCCTCCTTTATATACGTTGGCAGGGGGCATCCCAAAGGCACAACAATTGTTTCTTAGCCGTGTGCGGTGCCTCCCCTCCATAGTTTAACACCTCGGTCATATTATCGTAATGCTTAGGTGAAACCCTGCGTGGATCACATCACGAACATCGTCGCCACGTCGTCGTGCTGATGGAACTTTCTCTCGACCCTCTACTGGATCAAGAGCTCGAGGGACGTCATCGAGCTGAACGTGTGCTGAACACGGAGGTGACGTACGTTCGGTACTTGGATCGATTGGATCGTGAAGACGTTACTACATCAACCGCGTCAACTGTACGCTTCCGTTTTCGGTCTACGAGGGTACGTAGACACATCCTTCCCCTCTCGTTGCTATGCATCTCCTAGATAGATCTTGCGTGATTGTAAGAACTTTTTTAAAATTGCATGCTACGTTTCCCAACAATAATTTCATATATTTTCACACAAATTAGTTTCACAACTTGTAACTCCACATTGAAATATATTTCAGTGAAGTAATTTCATATATTTCAATACATATCTCACCGAAATAACAAGTTACAAATATATGAAATAATAGTTTCATATATTTCAGAGAAGTAATTTCATATATTTTCACAAAAATTAGTTTCACAACTTGCAACACCACATTGAAATATATTTCAGGGAAGTAATTTTATATATTTCAATACATATCTCACTGAAACCAGTGTTTAAAAATGTTTGAAATTAGTTTTTTTAAGGAGTGAAATCATATTTTTTG
Organism: Triticum aestivum; assembly: GCF_018294505.1. Taxonomy (NCBI): domain Eukaryota; kingdom Viridiplantae; phylum Streptophyta; class Magnoliopsida; order Poales; family Poaceae; genus Triticum; species Triticum aestivum. The sequence goes on from NC_057804.1 coordinate 579,087,537, forward strand.
GAAATTAGTGAAACAGTCGAAATCACTTTTGTGAAATACCGAAATAATCTTATATTTTTCTGAAAGTGATTTCAAAGATAATTGAAATATATAAAATAAAAAGTAGTTGAAATATATCCTAGATTGATCTTGTTTAGAAGGTCTTGTCGGCACGAATTCTAATATATAAAGAGTTTAAAATATGGACACTTGTTTAAAAAGATATCAATCATTCAAAATATGAGAATGAAAATCAATACATGTTAAATGTACGGGAGAGAGAATGCATGCATGCACGATTATTTCTATCCTCCCTATCTCTCTCTTCTCTGTAAAAGGCTACCACCATGTACTTTCTGTCAGGCTGTGTCACTAGTATTCATAATGTATACAGCGAAATATGATTTACGTTACTTTTTCGGACGAACGCGTACGTGAACAATACTAGGCACTTCCCACTCAAAAATAAATGGCACCTTTCTTATGTTCTCACGAACTGTAAAAAGAATTTACGTAAATTTTTGGTGGGAATGCATATAAATATTTTACAGGCCATAGAAGGCGCGCGGGGACACACATATTGGTACATTATATGATATTTTATACTTCATTTTTTTAATTTACTACTTTCTCCTCTTAGGAGTGTCAACTTCATAGACGTAAGAACATCTCTAGCAGACCCCGTAAAAAGCTGTGATCTGCAAAATAACCACCAAAATGCGGGTCGGCGCGAAAAATCTCACCCGAATAGACCTCGTAAACACGCCCGGCCTGTAAAGTTTTTTGAGGGGTGCGGTAAAATCTTGAACCCAACCCGTGAATACGTGGGACCCCCTGGCCCGTTGGCGCCCTGTATGTATCTGAAGAGGTTGGTGGGGAGGAAATTTCAGCCCGCGCTTTTCCCCACTTACCACCTTCCCTCTCCCCCTCGCCCCGCCGCCGGGCCGCCACCCACGATTCCGGCGAAAGTAGCTGGCGGGATCACGCCGAAAGGCCGCCACACGCCCGAGGTTGCCCTCCGCCACCCCCTCTTGCGTCGGCGGGCCGGAAATTTGCAGATCTGCGGCCGTTCGACGCGGGGTGCCGGATTTGGCTTTTCCAGCCGCCAGTGGCTGCGCCAAGAGATGGAATGGTCGGGGAGCACCCCGCGCAGCACCAGCAAAGCCCCATATTCACATGCAGGTATGGGTTCATCCTGTCGCCATCGCTGACAGTTTACCGGCATGGATTCGGCCAGCCGCCCGCCGGGCTCGGCGCTCGCTTAGCGGCTCTGCGGCTCGCCGATGCCGCTCATACAGTGCGACGACTGCACGTGGACAGTGCTGCAGCTCACTTCGGGCACGCCGAAGCACCGCGGATGGGTGTTCTTCAAATGCGAAAACGACGGGGTATGTATTGTTTTCATTCGGTTTTGGCACCGTATTCTTTGGTTCAATTGCGATAGCTCATTTTGAACATCGTCATATGTGTAGAAAGATGGATGCTCATTTTGGTTTTGGGAAGGAGAATACATTGATTTGTTGATAGAAAGAAACTTAATAGATGTTCGTGCACTCCTTAGTAAAATCAAAGCTAATGATGCGGCTGCATGTGCAACTAGAGAAGAAAGTAGAGGGGAAGCAACGTCTACTTCTGTACAACCAAAGAAGAAGAAGAATGAAGAATGCAAAATCAAGAATCCGCAGGTCAACAACGAATGCATGGAGAAGATATTGGTCCAACTAGTGGGAGCAGTTATGAAAGTTGGATATCTTCTACAATGCATAATTGTGGTTCTTGTTTTCATTGGTCTTACTATTCTAGCAAAGCTTTGGTGAATTCCTATGTATCCAATGTCGTTGAAAAAGCAAAGAAATGCATTTTCTTGTGTCAAATTGAAGTGCAAATTTTGGATTTGCAGGCCGGCGGGAGCGGCGCCCGAGCAGACCCCGCAAAGCTGACCCGTAAAAAAGCATATTCCATAATATTCTTTTATACGAGTCCGTTTTGCGGGTTCTGATTTTGCGGCCGCCCCCGCCGGCCCGCAAAGCCGTTTTTCCGTGCTGCAAACACGTTTTGTGGGTTGGCGTTATACGGAATCTGCTAGAAATGCTCTAACTTAGCTATTTTACTCTCAAGAAAATAGTATAAATGATACATGCACGTCCATTAAAAGTTATATTTTCAACGTAGAGTCCAATATCCTATAAATTGAAGATTTTAAAAAAATTGAGTAAATTCTGTCAATTTGTTGACTCTTGGGGTAAAATATGGAATTAACTCTTATTTTTTCCTAGGAGGCGAGGGAGGCGTTTGTCTATTTCTTTTTTCTTTTTGGACAAACCGGTTTCCCTCAATTGACGGACACGTATGTACTGCATGTACGAAACCGGTTTGTCCTCAGTTTTTTTTTTCAACGTCTGTACAGCTGCATGTTTGGGAACAAGATGTCGACCGACGCGTACCAGAGCTGCACTCCGCCTCTTTTCCAACTAGCTGCACTCCGACTCGGATACTACAAGACCGCCTGTCCTCGTTAAATTGCACCCACGCAGTGCCTTACCAGGTGCTGGCGCTAGTACGTCCCTTCTTCTGGAAAAAGAGTGCTAGTACGTACGAGGACAAGCAAGTAGGTCGATCCCGAATTCCCGATCGATCGATGGTTGATATCGAGAACCCGCCTGCTCCCAGCGCTGGTCCCGCCGGAGACGCGGCCGCCGGCGACGACGCGGCCATGGCGGAGCCCAGCCGTCAAGGCTTCTGGTCGTGGGTAGAAAGGTTCTTCGCCATCCGGCGCCTTCCCGACCACCATCCTGACGCCGGAGACGAGGTCGCGGAAGCGGAACCTAATCAGTGTAGCAGATGCATCTTCGTACATTGCGGGATTCTGGTTGTGCTCGTCATCGCCGCCGTCTCCGTACTCCTCCTGGTGCTGATCCGCCCGCCGTCGCATTCCACCGCCGGATCGGTGGTGTACTTCGCTACGCGCGTCCTTGGGTTCTTGGGCATGGTCTTCAGCGCATGCCGGGGCGCCTTTTTTGTCTATCTTGGAGGTGCGTTAGTTGAGGGGGATAAAGAGGCGGAGCGGACCATAGATCGGTTAATGTAAATTTGAACCCATGATGGCAGATGTTGTTGTGGTGCGCTAATCATGTGGGCCTTAGCACAACAGAAGTTTGCTACCACAAAGTTTGACTGAGTCCGACGAAGGAGAAGCGATGATAGTGGCCGCCTTCAACTCGCTCCACTACTTGTAGTCATGGCTAATTGACCTATTGACATGATTCTACTCTTTTTTTTTTGCCGGTGACATGATTGTACTTTTTGTTACTTCCAATGTTCTCTATACTACGATGAAAAATAATAAATAGACTCGAAAGATAATTTGAATTGCATTTCATGTTGATTTTGTGGCAACATGTTCATCAATTTACGGCCATTATTGTTGAGATAGCTAACCATCCATGACGAGTGGTCATTCACTAGAAGGGTTGGACGCGCTTTGTTGTGCCATTGGTGTTGTTGGGTTTCTTAAAAAAATAATCACTGTTTCAAAATATAAGGTGTATTACCATTTTGAAAAGTTAAACCTTTTTAAGTTTGATCAAATTTATAGAGAAATCTATCAAAATCCATAATACCAAATTGGTACGATTAGATTCATCATGAAATGATTTTTCATTAAAGTTTAGAAAATACTTAATTACTTTCAACAAATAATTTGTTCATAAAGCCACAATTCATCGGTTCCCAACGAACGCACCGCAAACGAAGATTACATCGAATAGAACTCTCACTATGGACCCATAGGACCTGTGGGAATTACTCATAAATCATCGAAGGTGCAGCTTTGTTGATGTAGAAGGCATCCCTGATCGATTCCCCCTCCGGTAGAGTACTAGAACAAGCCTCCAGATGGGATCGTGGAAGAACAGAGATTTGCGGCGGTGGAAAAATTATTTTGGTGGATGCCCTATTTTCTGGGGGGATTTTAGAGAATTTATAGAGTTGAAATTAGGTCAGAACGAGTCACGTGGGGCCCTCAAGACATCAGGGCATGCCCTACCCCCAGGGCGCGCCCTGTTGCCTTGTCGTCTCCTCGTAGATCTTCTAATCCTCCGACGAAGCTTCTAGGTTGTCTTCTGGTCCAGAAAAATCGTCAAAAAGTTTTGTCGTGTTTGGACTCCGTTTGTTATAGATTTTCTGTAAAACAAAAAATAAGCAGAAAACAACAACTCACACTAGGCACTAGTTTAATAGTTAGTTCCCAAAAACAATATAAAATTACATATAAACTATCTAAGATTGATAATATAATAGCATGAAACAATAAAAAATTATAGATACGTTGAAGACGTATCACCCCCCGGGCACGCCCTGATGCCTTTTGGGGCCCACAGGCTTCCGTCTGACCTAATTGCAAGCTTATATATTCCTTCTTCCGAGAAAAAAAATAAGAGAAGAAGTTTAATCACGTTTTACGGTATGGAGCCGCCGCCGCCATCAACCCTTCTCCATTAACAATTCCATGATGCTCACCACCGGGAGTGAGTAGTTCCTTCGTAGACTTGGTAGACAGTGATGAAGATGGGTGATATTTGTCATGTAATCGGGACAATTTGTTAGGACTTGATCCCTAGTATCCACTATGATGTTGTTATGACTTTAGTATGCTTAATGCTTATCACTAGGGCCCGAGTGCCATGATTTCAGATCTGAACCCTTTATGTTATCATCAATATATTTGGGTTCTTGTTCCTATCTGCTAGTTGTATGCACTTGTTATTGTTCTGAACCGTAGACCCCAAGGTGACAATAATTGGGATACTCTCCGGGGATGACTCTAATTCAAGGAGTTCATGTATTCACCATGTGTTAATGCTTTCTTCTATTTCTCTGTTAAAAAAAGGCTACAATATCCCTTAGATTTCCTTATGGACCCCGATGTCATGGGAGGGTAGGACAAAAGATGGTATGCAAGTTCTTATTATAAGCAGGCATTGAATTGATGAATTGGATCTATTGTGTATCACTCTAGGTTGTGACTATTACATGATGAATGTCATCCATCAAAAAATATTCATCGATGATCCAGTGCCTACGCTTTGCTAAATTACTACTGTTGCTGCTGCTATTACAATCACTATTGTTGCGGTTACTATTGTTACTGTCACTGCTACTATCAAACTATCATACTATTGTGCTACTAAACACTTTGCTGCAAAGAATTAACATTCCGGGTGTGGTTAAATTGACAACTCAACTGCTAAGGCTCATAAATATTCTTTGGCTCCCCTTGTGTCGAATCAATAATTTTGGGTGAAATACTATCCTCGAAGCCTGTTGCGACCCCCTATACTTGTCGGTTATCAGTGGTTCCTGGTGCTGCAGCAATAGGGGACGACCCCCGATACAGTCCTCGCAGCGGCCAGTGGTCTTCTCGACACTAGCACCATCACGCAGGAGCTGCCTCACGGGCCTGAGGACCACGACGACGCATTCCTCCACCGGGAGAAGGTGCCAGTGGCAACTACGGTGCCTCTCCCGGGCATAGGTCAGTTACCGACGTCCCCCTCGACGATCCCCATTTCCTCTCCATTTTCGCACGCCGGCTAGCTTCTTGCGAGGTTGGGCCATACACACCCCTCCATTTACTTTCTTAAATTCACAGGAGAAAATCCTAAGCTTTGGAAAACTTTGTGTGAACTGTACTTCTCTAGGTTTGGAATTCATTCCACCTTTTGGGAGCCGATGGCTTGTATGAACTTCTCTGGTTTAGCAGCTATTTGGCTGCAATCCATACAGAAAAAACTCACTGGATTTGATTGGGAGTCGTTTTCTGCCTTCTTGTGTACTCGATTTGGTAGAGATCCACATCAATTACTAATTCATCAATTCTATACTATCAAACAAACTACAACGCTTGCAAATTACATAGAACAATTTCAGCTCATTATTAATCATTTGGCTTCTTATTCCGATGCAATTCATCCTTATCATTACCTCACTTGTTCTATGGAGGGATTGCAGGCCGATATCCATACAATCCTGCTGGTGCAGCGGCCGCCTGATCTGGACACGGCCTGTTCGCTGGCACTGCTTTAGGAGGAATTGGCGGGTTGTGCGTCTCTGCCATTTTCCCAGCTACCATCTGCTCGCGCGCCGTATGCAGTGGTGCACCTAGGAGGGATGTTCCCACTACTACCTCCTCCACCACGACCTGTCATTCCGGCGCCTCCACCAACAGCAATGGATCGGAGCGGGCTCGGCTGCACCTGGGCTGACAAGTCCAAGGTCAAGGCACTCCATGAGTACCTCGTGCTCGTAGACTCTGCCTCAAGTGCGGCGAGAGGTGGGGCCACTATCATACGTGTCCCAACACTCTGCAACTCCGTGTGGTGGAGGAGATACTGGACCTCTTCGGCATCGATGCCATGTCCGACGACGGGCAATCATTACAAACAGTGCAATGGCCATCTCCAAGCACGCGCTCACGGGTGACAAGTTCCTCAATGCATTTCAGCTCCAGCGTGGCTCCAGGGCCACGAGATCCTCATGCTGGTGGACTCCAATAGCTCTACGTTGTTCGTTGACACCCTCCTGGCCACCAAATTGGTACGGGCCACTGTGTTGGCTCGCGTCGGACGTGTCAAGGTTGCAGGCAGCGCATAATTGAAATGTGTGGTGTCAATCCCCAACTACAAGTGGTCTTCCTAAGGGAACAAATTCACTACAAACATGAAGGTTCTCTCTCTAGGTATGTATGATGCAATTATTGGGATGGATTGGCTCGAGTCGCACAACCCCATGAAAGTGGATTTGAAAGGCAAGCACATCGCCATCCCAGATGCTCTGGGAACCATCCACCATCCCGGGTACACGTCAACTGCTTCTTGTGTCGCTAGGGCGCTGTCTCACATATGCTGCAATTGTATCAATCACTTTGGGCATGGGGGAGGAGCAAGAGGTAACTCCTGTGTGTGTGTGTGTGGGGGGGTGCATGTGTGTGTGCGTATGTGTGTGTGTTATCATCGACCAATACCCTGAAGTTTTTGGCAAACTTGAAGGTGTGTCGCCACGGCATAGCTGTGATCACCACATACCGCTGATTCCCGGAGCTCAACTAGTTAACATTAGCCTGTATTGCCATAAACTATAGCACACGAGATTGAAGAACAAGTAGATGAACTACTCAAGGGATCATAAGGCGAAGCATCGACCCGTTTACATCACCGGTTATCCTTGTGAAAAAGAAGGATGGAACCTGGCATTTATGCACCGATTACCACCATCTGAATACTGTGACGACGGTCGCCAAGTTTCGAATTCTAGTAATCAAGGAGCTACTTGATGGACTCTGATGCATCTGCAATGTATCTATAATTATGAAGTATTCATGCCATGTTTACAACAATTTTATATGGTTTTGATATGATTTTATTAGAATAACCCGGACTGACACTGTTTTCAGCAGAACTATCGTGGTGTTGTCTTTTCTGCAAAAATAAAAGTTCTCAGAATGGGATGAAATTTATGGTGAGTTTTAGTGGATCAAAGGAAACCCCAGAAGCTTCAAGGAAGGGCCAGAAGCCTCATGAGGAAGCAACAAGCTTGGTAGGCGCCCCCCTAGGTGGCACCTACCGAGCTTGCCGCTCCCTCATGGGCCCTCTTGATGTGAAACTGACGCTAAAAATTACTATAGACCAGAAACCCGAGAACTTGACCTAGAACATCCTCTCCGCTGCCGCAAGCCTCTATACTAAAGCGATACCATCCGGAGCCCCGTTCCAGCACTCTGTCAGAGGGGGAAATCATCATCGGAGGTCATCTTCATCATCCCGACGGCCACCATGATGAGGAGGGAGTAGTTCACCCTCAGGGCTGAGGGTATGTACCAGTATCTATGTCTTTGATCTCTCTCTCTCTCTCTTTCTCTCACGTTCTTAATTTGGCATGATCCCGATGTACCGCGGGCTTTGTTAATATAGTTGGATGACATGGTATTTTCCCCTCTATCTTGTAGTGATGAATTGAGTTTTAACCTTTGAGGTTTCACTATTATCAGATTGAATTTTTTTATGGATTTGAGAACAACTGATGTATGTCTTGCATATGAATACCCGTGGTGACAATGGAGTATTATATTTTCACTTGATGTATGTGAAATTGCAACTAATCCCCGGGTGGTTTTGATAATTCATAACAACATAAATCCAACTCGGTCCCATCGAAACTTCCCTATCCGGATCCATCGAGTTCATCTGGACAACTGCCACAACCAAACCCTAACAAATCGGATCCACTGATATGGATCTCGATCTCACCAAGATGGCCTTTCCAACTCCCAGTCATTTGTTGTAATTATTTGGGTCCTACCGAGATGATTCAATTGGTGCCACCGAGATGTCTTGCCAATGTTCTGTTGCCTTATTGCTTCACTTCAGCCCTACCGAGTTGATGCAATCGGTGCCACCGAATGGAGGTCTGCCCTACCATTGCACATCGACCCCTCAAAGTTGTTTCGGTCGGTCCCACCGAGACCTCCATTGTTCATATCTTTTACACAGGTTGGTGACATCAAGATTTCTGATCAGTGCCACCTGATGGAAATATGCCCTAGAGGCAATAAAAAAGTTGTTATTATTTTATATTTACTTATTCATGATAAAGGTTTATTATTCATGCTAGAATTGAATTGGACCGAAACATAAATACATGTGTGAATACATAAACAAATACCATGTCCCTAGTAAGCCTCTACTAGACTAGCTCGTTAATCAAAGATGGTTGAGGTTTCATAAACATGGACATGAGTTTTCATTTGATAACGGGATCACGTCGTTATGAGAATGATGTGATGGACAAGACCCATCCATTAGCTTACAATTTGATCGTACAGTTTATTGCTACTGCTTTCATGTATGTCAAATACATATTCCTTTAACTATGAGATCATGCAACTCCCGGATACCGGAGGAATGCCTTATGTGCTATCAAACGTCACAACATAACTGGGTGATTATAAAGATGCTCCACTGGTATCTCCGAAGGTGTTTGCTTGGGTTGTCATGAATCGAGATTAGGATTTGTCACTCCGAGTATCGGAGAGGTATCTCTGGGCCCTCTCGGTAATACACATTATAATAAGCCTTGCAAGCAAATAACTAATGAAGTTAGTCATAGGATGATGTATTACAGAACGAGTAAAGAGACTTGCCAGTAACGTGATTGAACTAGGTATAGAGATACCGACGATTGAATCTCGAGTAAGTAACATACCGACGGACGAAGGGAATCGTGTATGTTGTCATAACGGTTCGATCAATAAAGATATTCGTAGAATATGTAGGAGTTGTTGGAAATATGCCCTAGAGGCAATAATAAAATGGTTATTATTATATTTCTTTGCTCATGGTAATTGTCTATTGTTCATGCTATAATTTTATTAACTGGAAACCGTAATACATGTGTGAATACATAGACTACAACATGTCCCTAGCGAGCCTCTAGTTGACTAGCTCGGTGATCAATAGATGGTTATAGTTTCCTGACCATGGACATTGGATGTCATTGATAACGGGATCACATCATTAGGAGAATGATGTGATTGACAAGACCCAATCCTAAGCATAGCACAAGACCGTGTAGTTCGTTTGCTAAGAGCTTTTCTAATGTCAAGTATCATTTCCTTAGACAATGAGATTGTGCAACTCCCGGATACCGTAAGAATGCTTTGGGTGTACCAAACGTCACAATGTAACTGGGTGGCTATGAAGGTGCACTACAGGTATCTCCGAAAGTGTCTGTTGGGTTGGCACGAATCGAGACTGAGATTTGTCACTCTGTATGACAGAGAGGTATCTCCGGGCCCACTCGGTAATGCATCATCATAATGAGCTCAATGTGACTAATGAGTTAGCCACGGGATCATGCGTTACGGAACGAGTAAAGAGACTTGCCGGTAGCGAGATTGAACTAGGTACGGGGATACCGACGATCGAATCTCGGGAAAGTAGCATACCGATGGACAAAGGGAATTGTGTACGGGATTGATTGAATCCCCGACATAGTGGTTCATCCGATGAGATCATCGTGGAACATGTGGGAGCCAATATGGGTATCCAGATCCCGCTATTGCTTATTGACCGGAGAGGTATCTCGGTCATGTGCGCCCCTCCCACCCCAACTTACGTAACCTGGAGAGGTGGGGGCGCCTCCCCTAGGGCAGCCGCCCCTCCCGGCTTGGGGGGCAAGTTTCCTAGTGGTGGGGGCGCCCAAATCCATCTAGAGTTTCCCCTGTGGCCGCCGCCCCTCCCCTAGGGAAACCCTAGGGCGCCTCCTCTTCCCCCCTTCCCCTATATATAGTGAGGGAGAGAAAGGGCAACAGTACACCCCTTCCCTGGTGCAGCCCCTCCCTCCTCCAACACTTCCTCCTCCTCTGTAGATCTTGGCGAAGCCCTGCAGGAAAACCAGAAGCTCCACCACCATGCCGTCATGCTGCCGGAGCTCTCCCTAAACTTCTCCTCTCCCCTTGCTGGATCAAGGAGGAGACATCCCCGGGCTGTACGTGTATTCAACGCGGACGCACCATCCGTTCGGCGCTAGATCGGATCTTCCGCGATTTGAATCGCCGCAAGTACGACTCCATCAACCGCGTTCTTGTAACGCTTCCGCTTAGCGATCTTCAAGGGTATGAAGATGCACTCCCTCTCTCTCTCTCGTTGCTAGCATCTCCTAGATTGATCTTGGTGACACGTAGGAATTTTTTTAAATTATTACTACGTTCCCCAACAGTGGCATCATGAGCTAGGTCTATGTGTAGATTCTATGCACGAGTAGAACACAAGTAGTTGTGGGTGATGGTTTGTTCAATTTGCTTACCGTTACTAGTAATATCTTGGTTCGGTGGCATTGTGGGATGAAGCGGCCCGGACTGGCCTTACACATACGCTTACGTGAGACAGGTTCCACCAACTGACATGCACTTGATGCATAAGGTGGCTAGCGGGTGTCTGTCTCTCCCACTTTAGTCGAATCGGATTCGATGAAAAGGGTCCTTATGAAGGGTAAATAGCAATTGGCATATCACCATTGTGGATTTTGCGTAGGTAAGAAACATTCTTGCTAGAAACCCATAGCATCCACGTAAAACATGCAACAACAATTAGAGGACGTCTAACATGTTTTTGCAGGGTATGCTATGTGATGTGATATGGCCAAAAGGATGTGATGTATGAGATTGATCATGTTCTTGTAATAGGAATCACGACTTGCATGTCGATGAGTATGACAACCGACAGGAGCCATAGGAGTTGTCTTAATTTATTGTCTGACTTGTGTGTCAATGAAAACGCCATGTAATTACTTTACTTTATTGCTAACCGTTAGCCATAGTAGTAGAAGTAATAGTTGACGAGACAACTTCATGAAGACATGATGATGGAGATCATAGTGTCATGCCGATGACGATGGTGATTATGCCGCGCCTCGAAGATGAAGATCAATGGCGCAAGATGATATTGTCCATATCATGTCACTTTATGATTTGCATGTGATGTTTGTCATGTTTACATCTTATTTTCTTAGAACGACGTCGTTAAAATAAGATGATCCCTCATTAAAATTTCAAGAAAGTGTTCCCCCTAACTGTGCATCATTGCGAAAGTTCCTTGTTTCGAAGAACCACGTGATGATCGGGTGTGATAGATTCTAACGTTCGCATACAACAGGTGCAAGCCAGATTTACACATGCGAAACACTTAGGTTGACTTGACGAGCCTAGCATGTACAGACATGATCTCGGAACACAAGAGACCGAAAGGTCGAACATAAGTCGTATGGTAGATACGATCAACATGGAGATGTTCACCGTTGATGACTAGTCCATCTCACGTGATGATCGGACACGGCCTAGTCGATTCGGATCATGTATCACTTAGATGACTAGAGGGATGTCTATCTGAATGGAAGTTTATTAAATAATTGGATTAGATGAACTTAATTATCATGAACATAGTCAAAAGATCTTTGCAAATTATATCGTAGCTTATGCTTTAGTTCTACTGTTTAAGATATATTCCTAGAGAAAATTTAGTTGAAAGTTGATAGTAGAAATTATGCGAACTGGGTCCGTATACTGAGGATTGTCCTCATTGCTACACAGAAGGATTATGTCCTTAATGCACCGCTCGGTGTGCTGAACCTCGAGTGTCGTCTGTGGATGTTGCGAACATCTAACATACACGTTTTGATGACTACGTGATAGTTCAGTGCGTAATGCTAAACGGTTTAGAATTAAGGCGCCAAAGACGTTTTGAAATGTCGCAGAACATATGAGATGTTCCAAGGACTGAAATTGAGATTTCAGGCTCGTGCCCATGTCAAGAGGTATGAGACCTCCGACAAGTTTCTTAAGCCCGCAAACTAAGGGAGAAAAGCTCAATCGTTGAGCATGTGCTCACATTGTCTGAGTACTACAATCGCTTGAATCGAATGGGAGTTAATCTTCCAGATGAGATAGTGGTGGTTCTCCAAAGTCAATGCCGCCAAGCTACTAGAGCTTCATGATGAACTATAACATATCAGGGGTAGATATGATGATCCTTGAGCTATTCACGACGTTTGACACCACGAAAGTAGAAATCAAGTAGGAGCATCAATTGTTGATGGTTAGTAAAACCATTAGTTTCAAGAAGGGCAAGGGCAAGAAGGGATACTTCAAAAAACGGCAAATCAGTTGTTGCCCTAGTGAAGAAACCCAATGTTGAACCCAAACCCGAGACTAAGTGCTTCTGTAATGAGGGGAACGGTCACTGAAGTAGAACTACCCTAGATACTTGGTAGATGAGAAGGCTGGCAAGGTCGACAGAAGTATATTGGATATACATTATATTAATGTGTACTTTACTAGTACTCATAGTAACACCAGGGTATTAGATACCGGTTCGACTGCTAAGTGTTGGTAACTCGAAATAAAAAGCTACAGAATAAACGAAGACTAGCTAAAAGCACTGTATAGGCACTCTCGTGTTTCAGTGACTATTTGCCGCGGGGTTTTCGCTAACTTCTATTTGGCCCATGAGCTCCTATACTGCAACCTACACGCTGGGAAAGAGACCAGCGCGTGCCCCCTCTCTACCCATGCACGACTTTGGGCGGGACCAGCTGCGGGACGGGGCTCCCCTTTTTATTCATTTCTTAGTGTTTTTCGTTTTCTTTTTCGCTTTTGTTTTTGCTTCTTTAAACAAACTTCAGGATTTCAACAAAGTATTATAATTTCAAAAAATATTCACTAATGCAAAAATGTTAATGAATTCAGAAAAATATCTTTTCTTGTTTTTTGCTTCATTAAAAAAAGTTCAGGATTTGATTTGTTTTTAGAATTTTAGAAATTCCACCAATGCAGAAAAATATTCACGACTTGTAAATGTTATGGCCGTCATGGCGGAATCGTTACTCGTTTTTTTATAGTGATATGTATTCTCCTGCGGACAAAGCGCACAACCTATGCTAGTAAATGGGTGAGCCATAACATTTGAACTGTAATCGATTTTGGTAAGCTTATGAAAGCTTTCAGTCAATTTTGCGAAGCTTATGGAAGCTTTTCTCTGGGTTTTTTCTTGTGGTTTCCTGTTTATTTTTTTATTTTATTTTTTATGAAAGTTTTCCATTTTTAAGTTTTTTGAAAAACTCGTGAAGTTTTTCTAAAGAAGTTTGGCACTTTTCTTAAAACCATGAACATTTTTTCAATTCGCGACCTTTTCTCAAATCCAAAAACTTTTTCAAATTAAAAAATATTTTTGAAGTTCAGAAACGTTTTCAATTGCTGAACCTTTTTCAAATTTGTTAATTTTTTTATAACTTCCTAAACTTTTTCAAGTCCGTGAACATTTATTAAAATATGTGAATTTTTTTCTCAAATTCATAAACCTTTTCCAAATTTGTGAACTTATTTAAATTCACAATATTTTACTTAAATTAAAAAACATGAACATTTTTTTATTTACCAGAAACGAACAAGCAAAAGATAAGTAGAAAGAAAAACAAGTGAACTGGGTCAACCGAGTGAGCAATGACCTTTTGTTTTAGAGGGAAGAGCGTGTGCGATCACTGCAGTGATGCTGAGCGAGCGTTGATAGTGAGCGAAGTTGGGCGAGTGGGCCAATACCCTAGATAGACGCGTTGTATGCTCTGATGTGCTAGCTGGCGCATAAGGCACCGAAGATCTCTCAGGATTTCCCCATGCCCCCACCCCACGAGCCTTCTTTTTCTTCGCTTTTAGTGCCCCCGAAGACAATTGATGCTCACTACAGCATCGCGTGGGCCGACCCACACACTTAAGTTGGTGGCTTTCTCGAGTCGGACCTACCAAGTGTTTGATCTGTTATTTTTGCAGGTACTTGGATTTGATTTGTTGACTTGGCCCTGCTAACCACTGACTAACCCATTGGCCATGGACCTGACCAATTGACCAATGACTCGACCGTTGACGTTCAAAAAAGTTTATGAATTTGAGAAGTTCGCAAATTTCATAGAAAGTTCACAATCATGCAAAAGAGTCCATGAATTCGTAAAAAGTTCACAACCTTGACACAATCGATGTTAAAGGAGAATGACTTCATGAGCTCTTGATGGACTTTCTTGTGGTTCAAAAACCAATATGAGTTATCTAGACAAACTATGATAATCAAACTATAAATGTCAAGGTAAAAGATTTCAAGGATAAAAAGAAGTCATTAGTACATGTGAGAAGGAAACTAAAATCTATCAGATTTATGAGAAACTTTGGAGTTATAGCATTGAATTATATATGAGCAAATGTAAGAATATGACAAATCCCTTCACATAGGGTTTATCATAAAACATGATAGACAACACATCAAGGGAGATGGGTTCGAGACCTATTACATAAGTTATCCATAGTGTTAATCCATTATGTGTTATCAAAGATCTCGTGAAGTATAATTGGCGAGACAAGCTATTGGTTAACAGACAGGAGTGTACTTCTTTTATAAAGACCCCCCCCCCCCCCCTCTGGTATGATGTAGTTCTCCCGCAATATGTATGACAGATTGATATTTATCTTAATGTGTTCTGATTGGCTTGGGTATACAAAGATGTAGTCCTACGGAACATCTTAAAAGAACACACCTATATGAGTTAAGTTGTTAAAGGTCTTAGTCTATGAGAGTTGGGTGGTCTATAGTAAACGTTTGAAGAGGCTTGAAGTGTGATGTATAAGCTCCTACCCGTGAGAAAGCTATTCATTAGCCCAATATCAGCCAAGGCTTCATGTGGAACTTGTAGTTCAAGACATATTCTACTGTTGAAATTACAAATAAGTGTAGTGTGGAGTTTCTAGGTGAAAGTACAACTTAACAGTCTTCACCGACATACCTATATATAAATATTGTTATGGAACTATAGGCAAACTCTATGTGCCTCTATGATTCTGGTGGGACCTTGTTGAAATTGTTCGGCTTTTAGTCATTTTCCATTTCCAATAATTCCTAGGAAATTCGAGAGGCCCATATGGACTATTCATGCATGATAAGGGAGTGTGGAAATTTTAGTCACATCCCGATTGCGGAGAGTGTGTTGACAAACATACAAGGTTTTGTTGCCTCATACACCACTAAAAGATTGAGAAGAGGACACATACACAGGCGCTCATCCTCGGCCGTTAGCCTCGCATGCGCGTCGTGTTCAGTGATCAACTCGAGTCGAGGTAGGACCCATGCCACGTGTACGTGCGGCCTTCTTTTTGTCGCAGAAGAAAAAACTCTTAAGATTTTACAGTAATAGAGAAAATGAAATCAAATAGTTACCATGTTGTTTTTGTTTCTCTTCGTCACCTCTTCTGTTGTGAATTTCATTTTCTGGAGTCTATTAAGAGGTCGCTCCTCTTCCACAGACAATGGTCACTTGGTCTCCTATGTGTCTACTTTGCTACAGAGCCGTGTGCCGTCTACCGTTTTTCTCATCTCGTTTTTGACGTGCACCAAGAAGTGAGACATTAGGCCTCTGCAACCCCACCTCTTGGAGGGGCAATCAAGTTTTCGGGCAGTACTCTCGCCTCTGCAACCCCACCTCTTGGAGAGGCAATCAAGTTTTCGGGTAGTACTCACGCACGATTGCTAGATTCTTCTCCACCATATTTGGGCACGACTACTTCCCCGATGCCGACGATATCTCTTGCCCACCATATAATCTTCCACCGCAGCGCATATGTTGTTATCCCTTACGCTAGGGATTGTTTCTGGATTTTTGGTGCTAGCGATTGATCTAGACATTGTGCTTTTATCGTACAAAACTGATTACGTGTCAAGTAATTTTGCTCGTTCGATCATTATCTTTAATCGACCTATTTATCAAGATTTATCTATCACATTCATGGATGAACTTATATGAAAAATTGCTCAAATATTCAAAAGACATGTCCATCCAAAGAGACCATTTCTCTTAGAAACTTCTATCCTTCAAGCATTGTACATCCTTAGTAAAATCTTAGATCCCATCTGAATTTCAACAAAAATCCACAATTTATTAACCTCAAGTGGTGATAATAAAAGATGGAGCTAATTGGTGATAGATAATCAAAGGCGACGCTAATTGAATTTGTCAACGTCATCAAGATTTTCTGTCTCCTTCTCTCACGAAAATAAAAAGGCTCAGCCAGTAAATATATATCGGCGAGAGTATATCGATGGCACTGCAAGATTGGCAATTTTAGGGTGCGCGGAAATAGCCTTGACGAGTTGACGGGGACGTGCGCGGCCGGCAGGAAGTCGAGGGAGACGGGCGGATCGGCCTGGGACTGGGAGGGGTGCATGGAGACGAAGGTGGTGGAGTAGCAGTTGCGCACCATGCCCTGAACGATGTAGCCTAAGACGAGGCATCGGCACGGCGACGGCAGTGCGGCGATTGCAGTTCTGTAAGGAAGATTTCCTATAGTTTTAAGTCAAAATTAAAATCACTTCTGCTTCGGTACACCCCCTGAATACATCAATGCCCGAGATTACTCCATACCCCTTCATAATAAAGGGCAAGATGGTCTTTTTTCTAAAGTACGCGGTGAGTCGTATACAAATTACGCGGGCCGGCCCATTAAGGCACGCCACGTTCAATATAAGCCTAAAAATACTGCGAAAAAGAAGAGCTCATGAGGAATTGAACCCAAAACCTCACACTTGATGCCATGTGCTGCTAACCACTTCGCCCTACAATTGTTTGCGGTACTTTATAGCGCAAAACATATAATAAAACATAACAGTGTTCACATAACAGAAATATTTTCTGAACAAATACGAAACCTTAATTGAAAAAAAAATGTGAACAATTTTAAATGACCAATAGTTATTGAGTTTATGAACAAAGTTGAGAAAACATATTTTGCAATTTGAGCAAAATTTCAAAACATGAACAATTTCCGAACATCTTTCAAAACATGAACCGTGTTTAAAGTTTGTGGTTTTATTTTTTGGGTTATTAATTGCCGTCTTTTCCTTCTATTTTTTATCTTTTCTTTATTAAAATTCATGGACTATTTTTAAATTGTGAACCTTTCCTAAAATCCATGAACTTTTAAAAATTGTGAATATTTTCTTAAGTTTACAATCTTTGTTTTCAAATCCATGAACTTTTTTCCAAATCTAAAAATTCTTTTTAACTTTTACAAACATTTGTCAAAGGCCGCAATTTTGTTTCAAATCGTCAACATTTCCTTTCAAAATTGATAAACTTTTTTTTAAGTCCGTGAATGCTTGGGTCGGCCCAAAAGGCACCCGGCGGGAGCGATATCATCGCGTAGTTAAAGCAAGGCCTAAGTGTATTTTTTTATTTTCTAGTTTTTTTATTTTATTTTTTCGTTGATTCATTTTTCTCCCTTTTGAACTTTATAATTAGAGAAAACTAAATGCGCACGGATGCGCACCCGTCTGGCCTAGTTTAGCACACTCCTCTTAACTGTTATTTTTTTTCGGAAATGTTAACGCCCACACGTGTGGGCGTTTGCACATCGCCCACACGCCTCCATCATCACTCATTTTGCCACGTATGAATAGATGACACCAGCAGATTTTTTTTTTTGGTTTTCGGCTTAAAAATGTTGTATCTCCTAAATAAAAAAGTGAAGTAAAAATCTGTTTTCACCATTAAATCCGCCTCGACGAGATCTTCAAAACTAGACCACATGTTGATATGTTTCGACGATTTTTTTTTGCCAAAAGTTGCCACGATGTTTATACTGCAGTTGCCATAGGGCTTAGACTAAAGTTGTCATGTGGCAATTTTAGTTTGTAGATCATGGCAATTTTAGTGTTTTGATGATGGCAACTCCAGTACTTTGACCATGAAAATTATTTTTTGTATGAACCATGGCAATTTTACGTGCATGTATCATGGCAATTTTAGTTTATGGTTCATGGCAAGTCTAGTTTCTTAATTCCCCGTTTTATAAATGTCACAATTTACTTTTAAATGTAGAAGAAAATAGCTGAAACATATCATGGCAACTTCAGCGTAAACATCATGGCAATTCATATGCAATAGACATGGCAACTTTTAATCCAAATTTTTTTTCATCAAAGCATATCAACATGGGATCTAGTTTTGAAGATCTCATCGCGAGGAATTTAATGGTGAAAACGGATTTTCAATTGGATTTTTCGTTTAAGAGATAAAACATTTTAAAAACTGAAAATCCAAAAATATTCCTGCATGCATGCATGCGATGACGTGACAATCTGTTTACATTAGAGACGTGTGGTGCGTCTCCCTTCCTGCCACACGTGTGGCAGTTAGCGCGACCCTTTTTTTTTACATGGATAAAAGACCCTGACTCATTGCAGCAGTCTAACATGGATATATGAGGCATCCATGCCAGGTTTGAACGATTTTCGACACTGTTTGCACGTTGCGGCACGTCCGGCCCTTTTTCACGAGAGAACTCCGAAAAATGCAAAACTTGTCAAAAATCCAAACAATTTGGCACGATGCCTTGAATTCGTAATATAAGTTGATGTAAAAATTTTGGGGCCATTTGACGGATGTCAAAAAAGAATGTGCTTCCAAAAGGTCCCTTCTGGCCCTAACCAAACACCCTTCGTTGCGAATGGTCTATTTTTGACATCCTTCAAATGACCCAACTTTGCAAAAGGACCCTTCTAGCCTACCCGAAATCTTTCGTTGAAATAAATACGCTCTCAAACGGACCCTTCTAGCCTACCCGAAATCCTTCGTTGAACATGGTCTATTTTTGGACATCCATGAAATAACCCCAACTTTTTCATTAGCTGGGCATGCCCATGGTAGGCATCAATGTCTGGTTTGAACAAATTCCGACACAGTATACAAGTTGCATCACGTTCGGCTATTTATCGACTATTTTTCACCGGGTAAACTCTAGAAAATGCCAGAATTGTTGAAAACTCAAACAACTTTGCATGGTGTCTTGAATTTGTCACAGAAACTGGTGGGGAAAAAATTGGGCCATTTGAAGGATGTCAAGAAAAATAACGTGCTCTCACAGGGAGCCTTCTGGCCAACCCTCCATGTACCATAACAATCTATTTTTTGTTGTTCTATATAGGAAATCAGATAGCAAGGATTGCCAACAGTTCAGAAAACGAACCAATAAACATTAATTTTCCATACGATCTGGAAAGGATATCCTTCTACTATCAGGAAATAATAGAACAAAAGAGCCAACATCCCGGTGCCTAAAACAAAGTAAAGTGCATAGAAAAGAAAAGAGTTCAGTTTGCCGCCTAAATGTAACAGAGCACTGCTGCCTAAAACAATCCTATAAACATCCATCCTTGGATACAAACATTCATCCATGGCACGGAAAATAATAATAAAATAATCATGTGGGATTACCTCACAGCTCACGCTGCAGTAGAAGATAGTAGAGGAAGATTAGGACTTGTCAGCCATGGAGCAATCATGAACAACCTGCTACGTGATACAAATGCCGTGAGGGAGGAGCAGCAAGCGATGGAGATAGAGATGCATAAAGAAAATTAACGGCAGGGAAAGGTTAATTTAGGAGATTAATAGGGGATTAACACAGCGTGCTACTGTGCTAGATACCTTCTCGTGGGACTTGTTCATGACGCATCAGGCAACAGAGGCATGGTTCTTTATGGTGCAGATGCTGGAGATGATGCCACTACACCGGCCGTTGAGCCAAAACCTTCGGTGGCAGTAGGCGACATGAGGTCGACGGCAGGGGTCTTCAAATTCGTCGCCTTCAGGTAAGGCAGCGGTATCTGGAGGCGCTTGGAACATAATGATAGAACAGCTCGGGGAAGGGAGGGAGGGCGTCTCCCTAGCCCACTGGCAGTCCGTCCGGATGCCTCAGATCGGGAAGCCAACACCTCTACTTCTGCCATGTTTTTTATTCGCCCAAGATCTGAAGTCTGAACAACCAGATCCTCCAAATCCATTAGCTGAACTGACTCATTATTTAAAGGCTTCATGTACATGTTTTGTAGCACCCCTAGAAGTAGAATCCGAATCTTGCTTTTCCTTCCTCGATTTGGAACTCTAGTGGTAGATGTAGATGGAAACATAGAAGGAGAGGTGGTTGGGTGTTCCATGGCCTGGGCTAGGAGAAGATGATACTCCGTGCGGATTGATGGTCGAACGAAGAGGCAAAGCGATCATTGGGACGCTCTATCTTCATCAGTCCTTGTATTTGTGGTGGAGGCCACGGAAAAGAGTAGATCCGTAGATTAAGAGGGTGCTTGGATCCAAGGGACATCTTCGTCAGTTACTCTAGCGCAGAAGATGAAGAGGGTGAGTACTAATTGAGGAGACGACCAGACCGCATTGCTTCGACTTGGTGCGGGCCGGTTGTTCGGAAGGAAAAAAAAGTCTTTTTCCACCATGGCTGTAGGTAAGGCCAAAGAATCAGACTGATTGGCTGGTGCTTGCAAACTGAAGCCTTACGTGGCATCATGCTGACGTGGATAGTGTGCGTGTTAAAAGAATTGTTAGTAGTGGGGATCGACTTCTTAAGAATGTATGATGTATGATTGGTGATAGATAATCAAAGGCGGCGCTAATTGAATTTGTCGACATCATCAAGATTTTTTGTCTCATTCTCACGAAAAGAAAAAGGCTCCGCCAGTAAATATATACCGGCGAGAGTAGATCGATGTCACTGCAAGATTGGCGATTTTAGGGTGCGCGGAAACAGCCTTGACACGGACGTGCATGGCCAGCAGGAAGTCGAGGCAGACGGGCGGATCGGCCTGGGACTGGGAGGGGTGCATGGAGACGAAGGTGGCGGAATAGCGGTTGGGCGCCATCCCCTGGACGAAGTAGCCTAAGACGACGGCATCGGCACGGCGGCGACAGTGCAGCGACGAGAACGTCAGCTCGTACGTGAGCCGACGCCACTGGGCGGACACCTGGCAACACGTGGAGAGGTCGTCGAGGGAGACACATGTGAGCATCTCGAACAATCTGGTCCTCAGGCAGGCCGTCACTATCTTGGTCATCGCCAGCACCATGGCCTTGCTCCGCTTGGCTCAACATGGCCGTCCGGTCCGCTCGCCCTCGTGACCAGTGGCAGAGCTTCATGGGGCCAAAGGGGGCCATTGCCCCCTCCCCCTACTCTAGAAAAACGGTTAGGTGTGGCCCTAATTATTAGGCTTTAATATCTAAGATTTTTTAAAGTCGTGCATAACTTATCTTTTTTGTCCCCTCAACTATGATTAGCCCCCTCAATAGTTTTCATCAAGCTCCACCATTGCTCGTGACCAGAGAAGAGAGCGGCTCGGTGTGCTTGAGAACAAGAAATTTGTGGTACTCGTCTAGATCACTTGAGAACCAAGAAACCCTATTGATCTCCCTCAGAAAATAGAAAGAAACACTACGAACAGAACGGTCGGACTAAGGGCGCGCAAGACTGTTCAGCCGTTGGATGAAGATCTTGGAGCCTAAGAAACGATGCAGCCTGGCAACAGTCCATAGTTTGAATTCTCAAAAGGCAAGGTGACCGACCAACGAAACTGGAACTATAAAAGGTACGCCAACCCCCCCCCCCCCCCCCCCCCCCAACACACACGCACGCGCGCGCGCAGGCATTATAAGATATTTTATATTTTATCAATTTACTACTTTCTCATCTTAGGAGCACCTTCTCCACACGTAGCTATTTCGCCTCTCAGGAAATTAGAATAAATGCTACATGCAAGTCCAAGTTACTAGCACATATGCCCGTGCGTGACATCACACGGCAAAAAGACGCACAACAAACTCTAAAAGACATGCATATCAGTCAGGCATTAATCATGCAACAACCCTTAACACGTGTACTAAGATCAATTAATTCTCCTTATAATTCTACCATCTACACTTAGTTAGCTTTACACCTCCACACATCCAACTTTAGCACACTGATTGACCTCGCTATGACATGTGTCCGACTTGTAGCAGTGGCGGTCATTCTTATTGTGTCCATGTGGTCGGCTTTGCTACATTGTCCGTATGACTTGTTGTCTTGGCATCATTTATGTAACTGGTTTTGCAACACGGCGGTTCAACTTCCCAATAGAAAAATAATAGCGGCGACTGGTGTTACATTGGTGTGCTTTCGGATGTAGGAAGCATTTGGCCTTTTAACATTGTGTTCAGCTTTGAGCAACATCAGCGGGTCTAAAACTGTTGCGTGTGCCATTTGCAGCAACAATGCTCGATGAAAAGTTGCATGTAGATTAACCAAGTATTTGTTTTCAAAAATGTAAAATTTAATAGCAGCAAAAACACCGAGAAATAAAAACATTCACTTGCACATTGAAAAGGTTAACATGCCGCCCAAAAATCGGTGGGTTGTTTGCTTCTTTTTTCGTTTTTGAGTAGTTCGCGAGGACCCGATTGATCCCATGGAAAGAAGGCAACAACATCTCTCGTGTTGCACACATCTCGGGGGTTATTTTGTTAGTGCGCATTAAGATTCAGCCATCACTCACGAACTATATATACCACTCCAACCAGGTACCTTATATCTTTTGTTAGTTAGGTTCAGCCATACCATACACTCCATGGGACATGCAAGCACATCCCAAGCCTACAATCTAGCCATACTTCCCACGTTTCTGTTTAGAGCCAATATTTAATTCTTTCGTCAGACTCTATTTCAACAAATTCGTTTAATTAGAGCCAACCTTAATTCCTTCACTCCTGCACCATGCCCTTCCTTGGGCTTGATGATTACTCAACAACTATCTAGCGTATACAAACTGGTGGATTTTTGTGGATCAAAGCGAGGTGGGATGAATATTCAAGCGAACCCTCTCTATCTAAAAAAATGTTCGCGCTTTTTAAATTTTTAAAAAATGGCTGTGTTTTCGTATTTGTATATATATTAAAAAAATAGATTTTCAAAAATATGTTCGTGTTTTTCAAAGTTTGTTTAGAATGGTCTTGTTCTATTTTCTTTCACAACTTTTAAAAAATGTTCAGAATTTCAGAAAATGTTCCCGCTTTCAGAGGTTGTTCACAAATCTTTAAAATATTCATGTTTCCATTTTCAGGAGTTTCAAATAATGTTCCCGTTACCAAAATTGTATGAAAATGTGTTAAGAAATGTGTTTTCAAATTCTGTTTGGGGTTTTCAAAAAAATTGGAATGTTTTTTTTAATTTTCAAAAAAGTTCACAATTATTATTGGAATTTCAAAAAAAGTGTTCCCGTATCCACAAATTGGTCTATTGTTTTAAAAACATGTTCATGTTTCAATTTCTTTTCCGGAGTTTCAACTTTTTTCGTGTTCCCAATTTTGGTCGCAAGTTTCAAAAAATGTTTGCGTTTCCACATTTTATTTTGGAATTAAAAAATGTTCCTGTTTGAAAAAAGTGTTCAAGAATTTAAGAAAATGTTCGTGTTTTAAAAAAATGTTTCCTTTTTTGAAAATATGTTTACAAATTTGTAAAGTGTTTTCTCTTCGCAAAAAATTCTGGTATTTTTTTCAAAAATAGTTGATATCGAAATTTAAAAATTATTCGTATCCACGTTGGTGATTGGTTCTTAACATTTTTCACTGCTTTATAAACAGTAAAGCTCGGTAGGTCAACTGGTAGGAGTGTTATGTTTGTAATATGACATCCTAGGTTCGATCCCCACAAGCGCATCTTATCTTCATGGGCCGGCCCAGACTTTCGAGAAAATCACAGACGAATGTACAAGTTAGCTCCAGCGTCCCATGACGGACGAAAATTAGGTAGGTCCCACCGTAAACGAAAAAATACCACAGGACAAAGAAAATTATGACCAAACCAAGAATATCTATTCCCTTTAATAGTAGGTATGTATATATATTTTTCAACATAGAGTCCAATCCTATAAATTGAGGGTTTTCTTAAAATAGGGTAAATTCTATTAATTTGATGAATCTTCAGGTTCAAATGGAATTAACTCTTGCTCCCTCATGATCTAAATGATCTCATGGCATCTCCAACGGCAACCCGTAAAAAACCTCCCACATCCGTCCACTGATAGGGGGGCCCTGTCCGCGGACACGGATGCAAGAGGCAACCATCCAATGCTAGCCGCATACATTTTCACAACAATTCAAACCAACTGGTTGAAATTCATGCAAACACGGCCGGATTTCATACAAACATGACAGATTTCATATAAACATGAGGGATTTCATTACAGATACATCAATGGTGCTAGTTCGGCTTTGAAGGTATAATTAATACCTAATCTAAATCCCCGCCCGCAGATCCCTTTGTCTTTCTTAGGTTCGGCAGCCCGATCATCGGACTGCTGGGACCCCGGATGTATATGCTTCAGCGCAAAGGACAACTCGCTTCCTCGCCACTCATTGGAGTGGAACCCCCGGCTGATGCTTCAGCGGAAGGGAAAGGTGGCACCTACACTTTCGTGAAGCCCATGTGGGATCGACGGAGGTCCTCGAAAGAGAAGAACCAGGAAAGACACCGGCTGTGTATGCCGGTATCGCCTAAGCGGTGGCCTTCGTTGAACCCAAGTGGCGGCGGACTCCTATGTTCTACATCTCCTCTGTGATGGAGACGAACGCGGAGGCGCCGGCCGCTGACTCGTCGCTCTCCGCGCACTCGGCTTCTGCCACTGTCTGCATGGCGCAGTCGCTGGCACAGGAGGCGCAGTCGCCGATGGCAGCGATGACGCCCGTGTCGGCCACTCATCGAGTGGGCCTGGCGTGCGAGTTGCTGAACCACGCGGTGGCTTGGGGCAGCAACTTGCTCCATCGGGTGAGGCTCGAGGGGTGGAGCAGCGAGCTGCCTCGCTCGTATTCGTCCGACTCGGCCAGCTATCCAGCCGGCTTGTATCTTGGAGAACTGCTCTTCGTAAGCCATCGGAAGAGTGGTGGAGGAGGAGATGGGGGCATCGGCGGAGGGGTGTGATTCTTGCCCGACGCATGCCATCATTTAAATAGAGGGCGGACGGGAGGAGCTCGGCCAGCATGGCATTTAATGATGGCCCGCTCCTGACCAGACCTGTGGCCGGAGTAGGTTTCTCGGCTTCCATGCGGGGTTAATGCGGGTGTATGAATGCGGCGAAGAGGTGTGTTCAGCCGGGCGTGCAGCGGGCGGCGCCCTCGGCCGACGTATCACTTTAATGTCGGAGGCAGTGAGAGGTTGCGTCCGCCCTGAGCCGTCTTCAGTGCGAAGCAGCACGCTCTACAGCGGCATGAATGCGGGCAGGTGACGCCGGGCAGTAGCGCGCACGGGAGGGCGGAGGAGTTTTTTGGTGGGCCAGGGCGGTCAGAAGCGAGTTTGAAAGTGGTCTGGACTCCAGCAAACCTCCACCACTTTTGTCTCCGGTTTGCGGAAGAAATCGCGTTTGGACCGCTCTGCGGACCGACACATGTCGACGGTGGATGGCTTCCCGGTCCATACAGTTCAGTCCGATTGGTTGCGGGAGGTTTGCGGGTCCGCCTTGAAGATGCCCTTATAATCCCCGATCACCATCCTGACGCCGGAGACGAGGTCGCGGAAGTGGAACCTAATCAGTGTAGCAGATGCATCTTCGTACATTGCGGGATTCTGGTTGTGCTCGTCATCACCGTCGTCTCCGTACTCCTCCTGGTGCTGATCAGCCGGCCATCGCATTCCACCGCCGGATCGGTGGTGTACTTCGCTATGCGCGTCCTTGGGTTCTTGGGCATGGTCTTCAGCACATGCCGGGGTGCCTTTTTTGTCTATCTTGGAGGTGCGTTAGTTGAGGGGGATAAAGAGGCGGAGCGGACCATAGATCGGTTAATGTAAATTTGAACCCATGATGGCAGATGTTGTTGTGGTGCGCTAATCCTGTGGGCCTAAGCACAACAGAAGTTTGCTACGACAAAGTTTGACTGAGTCCGACGAAGGAGAAGCGATGATAGTGGCCGCCTTCAACTCGCTCCACTACTTGTAGTCTTGGCTAATTGAACTATTGACATGATTGTACTCTTTTTTTTGCCGTTGTCATGATTGTACTTTTTGTTACTTCTAATGTTCTCTATACTATGATGAAAAATAATAAATAGACTGAAAAAATAAAAATTTGAATTGCATTTCATGTTGATTTTGTGGCAACTGTTCATCAATTTACGGCCATTATTTTTGAGATAGCTAACCATCCATGACAAGTGGTCATTCACTAGAAGGGTTGGACGCGCTTTGTTGTGCCATTGGTGTTGTTGGGTTTCTTAAAAAAATACTCACTGTTTCAAAATATAAGGTGTATTACCATTTTGAAAAGTTAAACCTTTCTAAGTTTGATCAAATTTATAGGGAAATATATCAAAATCCATAATACCAAATCGTATGATTAGATTCATCATGAAATGATTTTTCATTAAAGTTTAGAAAATACTTAATTACTTTCAACAAATAATCTGTTCATAAACCCACAATTCATCGGTTCCCAACAAACGCACCGCAAACGAAGATTACATCGAATAGAACTCTCACTATGGACCCATAGGTCTTGTGGGAATTACTCATAAATCATCGGAGGTGCAACAAGGTTGATGTAGAAGGCATCCCTGATCGATTCCCCCTCCGGTAGAGTACTGTAACAAGCCTCCAGATGGGATCATGGAAGAACAGAGACTTGCGGCGGTGGAAAAATTATTTCGGTGGATGCCCTGTTTTTTTGAGGGATTTTAGAGAATTTATAGAGTTGAAATTAGGTCAGAACGAGCCACATGGGGTCCTCAAGACATCAGGGCATGCCCTACCCCGAGGGCGCACCCTGTTGCCTTGTCGTCTCCTCGAAGATCTTCTAATCCCCTGACGAAGCTTCTAGGTTGTCTTCTGGTCCAGAAAAATTGTCAAAACGTTTTTTCGTGTTTGGACTCCGTTTGGTATAGGTTTTCTATAAAACAAAAAATAAGCAGAAAACAACAACTCACACTAGGCACTAGGTTAATAGTTAGTTCCCCAAAACAATATAAAATTACATATAAACTATCTAAGATTGATAATATAATAGCATGAAACAATCAAAAATTATAGATACGTTGAAGACGTATCACCCCCAGGGCAATGCCCTGATGCCTTTTGGGGCCCACATGCTTTCGTCTGACCTAATTGCAAGCTTATATATTCCTTCTTCCTGAGAAAAAAATATGAGAAGAAGTTAAATCACGTTTTACGGTATTGAGCCACCGCCACCATCAACCCTTATCCATCAACAATTCCATGATGCTCACCACCGGGAGTGAGTAGTTCCTTCGTAGACTTGGTAGACGGTGATGAAGATGGGTGAGATTTGTCATGTAATCGGGACAATTTGTTAGGGCTTGATCCCTAGTATCCACTATGATGTTGCTATGACTTTAGTATGCTTAATGCTTGTCACTATGGCCCGAGTGCCATTATTTCAGATATGAACCCTTTATGTTATCGTCAATATATTTGGGTTCTTGTTCCTATCTACTAGTTATTTGCACTTGTTATTATTCTGAACCGTAGACCACAAGGTGACAATAATTGGGATACTCTCCGAGAATGACTCTAATTCAAGGAGTTCATGTATTCACCATGTGTTAATGCTTTTTTCTATTTCTCTATTAAAAAAGGCTGTAATATCCCTTAGATTTCTTTATGGACACCGGTGTCATGGGAGGGTGGGACAAAAGATAGTATGTAAGTTCTTATTATAAGCAGGTACGACTAGATATGGAATATATGCCTACATTGAATTGATGAATTGGATCTATTGCGTATCACTCTAGGTTGTGACTATTACATGATGAATGTCATCCATCAAAAAACATTCATCGATGATCCAATGCCTACGCTTTGCTAAATTACTACTGTTGTTGCTGCTATTACAATCACTACTGTTACTGTTACTATTGTTACTGTCACTGCTACTATCAAACTATCATACTATTGTGCTACTAAACACTTTGCTGCAGAGAATTAACATTCCAGGTGTGGTTAAATGGACAACTCAACTGCTAAGGCTCATAAATGTTCTTTGGCTCCCCTTGTGTCGAGTCAATAATTTTGGGTGAAATACTACCCTCGAAGCCTGTTGCGACCCCCTATACTTGTCGGTCATCAACGGTTCCTGGTGCTGCAGCAGTAGGGGACGACCCTCGATACAATCCTCGCAGCGGCCAGTGGTCTTCTCGACACTAGCACCAGCATGCAGGAGCTGCCCCACGGGTCTGAGGACCACGACGACGCATTCCTCCACCGGGAGCAGGTGCTAGTGGTAACTGCGGTGCCTCTCCCGGGCATAGGTCAGTTACCGACGTCCCCCTCGACGATCCCTATTTCCACTCCATTTTCGCACACTGGCAGCTAGTTGCGAGGTTGGGCCATACACACCCCTCCATTTACTTTCCTAAATTCACAGGAGAAAATCCTAAGCTCTGGAAAACTTTGTGTGAGCTATACTTCTCTATGTTTGGAATATTCCACCTTCTGGGAGACAATGGCTTGTATGAACTTCTCTGGTTTAGCAGCTATTTGGCTGCAATCCATAAAGAAAAAACTCACTGGATTTGATTGAGAGTCATTTTCTGCCTTCTTGTGTACTCGATTTGGTAGAGATCCACATCAGTTACTAATTCATCGATTCTATACTATCAAACAAACTACAACACTTGCAGATTACATAGAACAATTTCAGCTCATTATTAATCAGTTGGCTTCTTATTCCGATGCAATTCATACTTATCATTACCTCACTTATTTTATGGAGGGATTGCGCGCCGATATCCGCGCAATCCTGCTGGTGCAGCGGCCGCCTGATCTGGACACGGCCTGTTCGCTGGCACTGCTTCAGGAGGAATTGGCGGGTTGTGCGTCTCTGCCATTTTCCCAACTGCCATATGCCTGTGCGCCAGATGCAGTGGCGCGCCTAGGAGGGATATTCCCATTACTACCGCCTCCACTACGACCTGTCATTCCGGCGCCTCCACCAACAACAATGAATCGGAGTGGGCTCGGCTGCGCCTGGGCTGACAACTCCAAGGTCAAGGCTCTCCATGAGTACCGTCGTGCTCGTAGACTCTACCTCAAGTGTGGCGAGAGGTGGGGCCACTATCATACGTGTCCCAACACTCTGCAACTCCGTGTGGTGGAGGAGCGACTGGACCTCTTCGGCATAGATGCCATGTTCAACGATGGGCAATCATTACAAACAGTGCAATGGCCATTTCCAAGCACGCGCTCACGGGTGACAAGTTCCTCAATGCATTTCAGCTCCACGGGTGGCTCCAGGGCCACGAGATCCTCATGTTGGTGGACTCTAGGACCTCTACGTAGTTCATCAATGCCCTCCTGTCCACCAAATTGGTATGGGCCACTGTGTTGGCTCACGTCAGACGTGTCAAGGTTGCAGGAAGCGCATAATTGCAATGTGTGGTGTCAATCCCCAACTACAGATGGTCTTCCTAACGGAACAAATTCACTACAGACATGAAGGTTCTCTTTTTGGGTATGTATGATGAAATTATTGGGATGGATTGGCTCGAGTCGCACAACCCCATGAAAGTGGATTCGAAAGGCAAGCACATCGCCATCCCAGATGCTCTGGGAACCATCCACCATCCCGGGTACACGTCAACTACTTCTTGTGAGGTTATGAACAGTATGCAGCTCATCTCCTTGTGTCGCTAGGGTGCTGTGTCACATATGGTTCAATTGTATCAATCACTTTGGGCACGGGGGAGGAGCAAGAGGTAACTCCTGTGTGTGTGGCGGGGGGGGGGTGCGTGTGCATGTGTGTGTGTGTGTGTGTGTGTTATCATTGACCAATACCCTGAAGTTTTTGGCGAACTTGAAGGTGTGCTGCCATGGCATAGCTATGATCACCGCATACCGCTGATTGCCGGAGCTCAACCAGTTAACATTAGCCTGTATTGCCATAAACCATAGCACACGAGATTGAAGAACAAGTAACTGAACTACTCAAGAAAGTGATCATAAGGCAAAGCATCGACCCGTTTACATCACCGGTTATCCTTGTGAAAAAGAAGGATGGAACCTGGCATTTATGCACCGATTACCGCCATCTGAATACTGTGACGACGGTCGCCAAGTTTCGAATTCTAGTAATCAAGGAGCTACTTGATGGACTCTGGTGCATCTGCAATGTATCTATAATTATGAAGTATTCATGCCATGTTTACAACAATTTTATATGGTTTTGGTACGATTTTATTAGAATAACCCGGACTGACACTGTTTTCAGCAGAACTATCATGGTGTTGTCTTTTCTGCAGAAATAAAAGTTCTCAGAATGGGATGAAAATTTATGGTGAGTTTTAGTGGACCAAAGGAAACCCCCGAAGCTTCAAGGAAGGACCAGAAGCCTCATGAGGAAGCAACAAGCCTGGTAGGCGCCCCCTAGGTGGCACCTATCGAGCTTGCCGCTCCCTCATGGGCCCCCTTGACATGAAAACTACGCTAAAAATTACTATAAACCAAGAAACCCGAGAACTTGACCTAGACCATCCTCTCCGCCGCCGCAAGCCTCTATACTAAAGCGATCCCATCCGGAGCCCCGTTCCAGCACTCTGTCAGAGGGGGAAATCATCACCGGAGGCCATCTTCATCATCCCGACGACCACTGCCGGTGTCAAAACCGGCGGATCTCGGGTAGGGGGTCCCGAACTGTGCGTCTAGGCGGATGGTAACAGGAGAGAAGGGACACGATGTTTTTACCCAGGTTTGGGCCCTCTCGATGGAGGTAAAACCCTACTCCTGCTTGATTGATATTGATGATATGGGTAGTACAAGAGTAGATCTACCACGAGATCAAAGAGGCTAAACCCTAGAAGCTAGCCTATGGTATGATTGTTGTTCGTCCTACGGACTAAAACCCTCTGGTTTATATAGACACCAGAGAGGGCTAGGGTTACACAGAGTCGGTTACAATGGGAGGAGATCTACATATCCGTATCGCCAAGCTTGCCTTCCACGCCAAGGGAAGTCCCATCTGGACACGGGACGAAGTCTTCAATCTTGTATCTTCATAGTCCAGGAGTCCGGCTAAAGGCTATAGTCCGGCCATCCGGACACCTCCTAATTCAGGACTCCCTCAGTAGCCCCTGAACCAGGCTTCAATGACGACGAGTCCGGCGCGCAGATTGTCTTCGGCATTGCAAGGCGGGTTCCTCCTCCGAATACTTCATAGAAGATTTTGAACACAAGGATAGTGTCCGGCTCTGCAAAACAAGTTCCACATACCACCATAGAGAGAATAATATTTGCACAAATTTAATCTGCTGACGTATTTCGCAGCGTGACATCACGCCACGGCCAAGCCTTTATTCAAATCGTTTTACTGTCCCACCTCAGCGCGTTTAGCGAGGCGGTTTCCATGGCACGTCTTGTCGAAGCAGAGATCGTGTCCCCTTATTCCGGGATTCTTATCAATACGGGCGTGGGTAACCCAACCGTGCCTGTTGGTATGTCTCCTCAATCGAAGGCGAGTCCCAAACGGTCACGGGGAGGGCTCTTGGTATTCAACCTCTTTATAAAGGGACCAAGGCTCGACTCCTTTCTTTCAATCTCAATCAAATCCGCCTCTCACCTTGAGTTCCAACACCCAAAGCTCCAGATTCAGGCATTTCAGACCTCCAACGATGTCCGGCTCCGACCTTCAAGGCCGGTGGATGCCTTCCTCCATTACAGAATAAGACGTGGTAAAGCTAAGAGATGCCAGGTATCTAACCGGCGAAATCTCGCATAGGCTGCCTGCTCAAGGGCAGGTTATTCCCACTCCCAAGCCTGGTGAGAGTGTGGTGTTCGCGTCTCACTTCCTTCGGGGGCTAGGCTTCCCGACGGACCCCTTTGTGAGGGGGCTCATGTTTTATTACGGGCTAGAATTTCACGACTTAGCTCCGGAGTCCATCCTCCATATCTCATCGTTCATTGTCGTGTGCGAGGCCTTCCTCCGTATTACTCCTCACTTAGGATTGTGGCTTAAGACCTTCAAAGTAGAGCCGAAGATGATCGAGGGGCAGCACGCAAAGTGCGGAGGTGTTGTTATAAGCAAGAATGCTGACGCTCCATGGCCCGAGGGCTCTTTTCAAGAGGAGTTCAACTTATGGCAACGAGAGTGGTTTTATATCATAGCTCCCAGGGGCACCAAGTGGGTGGCGCCACCTGCCTTTCGCTCGGGTCCCACACCATAGCTAGCGTCATGGGTCAATAAAGGGTCTAACTGGGGGCCGTCCAAGGACGTGCCCTTGTTGCAGGGCCACATTCGAGATCTCTTAGAAAGAGACATCAATCTGGTCGTAGTGACGCAGGTCATGTTGATTCGCCACATCCTGCCCTGCAAACGTCGACCCCTCCTCCTGTGGGAGTTCAATCCGGAGGGACCACGAGCCCTCCAACATTTTGTGGGCGCGACGCCCGTGGAGATGTACAAATTGTTCTTCGGATCACAAGCAATGTGTCTGGACTCGTCTGAGGATGCAGTTCTGAGCTGCAATCGCCCGGATACTCAAGTAAGTAGCCCTGTACCCGAACACGCTATCCGTATATTTATCATAGAATTGCCGTTAAAAGAGCTATCCCTTAAACATGAGTGGATAGCAAAAGCAAAGCTAATCAGGTGTCCGGCCCCCCTCTATGAGACTACGCCGCATCTCGTGTTAACCAGGATGCTGGAGGTTGCGCCTTCGGAAGAAGGCAAAGAGGGGAACAAGGAAGCTACTGCCTCCCCGAAGGAGGCTCTCAGGAAAGGAGGAATCGAGAATTCCTATAACCAGGGGAAGAAGAGGACCGCCTCTGAAGACCCGGAGGCCATGGTCTCAAAGAGGGGGACAAAATCTTCGTCAGAGGGTCCGGCGCCGGGGGGCGCCTCGGTCGCATTGCGCCCCCAAGGGGATCAGCTCTCCACCGAGCTGTAAGTAAAGAGGGGAGTTTTAAAATGAGAGACATCCCTATTCTATTTCTGAGCAAGATAACCAAAATTTTACCTTGTAGTTCGGATCTCAGCCCTTCTCAGCAGAGCTCATCTTCAAGGGATCTTCGTCCGGAGATGATGGAGAGCGGAACGCCTCCCCCTGCCATACCGCCTTGCGAGGCGGGCGACCCTGAGGTGTCGTCACGGAGGGTTTCTCCGAATCCGGCAGGGCCGGAAGGTAGTCGTATGGCCCCCCAAGGCCCTCCGTGTCCGGCCTTCGAAAAAGGCCATCAGACGAGTCCGGCACCGTCTGGTGCACGGTCGGGGGAGTTGAAGGATCTGCTCGGGCGAGTGTCTATCTCAGAAGAACACTGTGCGTTGATGGATACGGTGATTGGAAGGATTTCATCCGCGGAGAGCGGGTTGTACGAGGCCGTCAGGAGTTTACTGACAGGTTTTGAGGTACGCAAAATGATGTACCTTTTGACAGATCCGCATAAGATGCGCCCTGTATAGATAGTAGCCCCTGAGACTCTATGCGTTGTCAAAAATGACGGCGCGCCGAGGATCATAATCCCAGGTATAATATGTCGCCTTTCCTATGTAGGTGGCGAAGTGTCCGGTGGCTAGCCAGACTAATGAATTTGCCGAGCTAAAGCCGCAACTTGACGTGGTAGATGCCGACATCGCGCTTGTCAACAAGCGTCTTGACGAGGCACAAGGTATGTAATTTCTCCGAAGACACCTGGTAAGAGGAGCTTGATGCCCGTACCTTACAACATGTGTGCTTGATGCAGATGGTGCCGCTGCCATGGAGAACCTTCGGGCGGAACTTACCCGAGCCAAGGAGCAGGCCAGGAAAAGCGATGCGGCTGCCTTAAAGGCGGCTGAAGAGCTGAAAGCCGAACAGGCTGCTCACTGCCAAAGCAAGAAGGAAATGGCCGAGATGGCTGTAAAGTTGAAGAATGATGCCGACCGCTGCAAGCTTCTTGAAAAAGAAGATCGGGTGGCACAGAAGGACCTAGAGAAGGCCACTACCGAGGCCAAGGATACTCGCTCTGTGATGAGAGCTATGAAGGAGGAGCTACGTCAGGCCGGAGATATCAGGTCTGGAAAGCCCTTTATGCTGCGGATGAAGTTCGGGGATCCTAAATATGCTCAGTTGGACCGGATGTGGAGTGCGGCGAACACTTATCTGGACTTGGCGGCGAGTGCCGTGGACGCGGCCGAACACTTCCGAGATCAAAAGGACCCCGAAGTGGAAAAGCTTTTTTGGTCGCAGCTCCACAATCCAGAGCGCCCACTTCCATTAACCGATCGTTTGGCCGCATGGGCGGAGCTGAATAGGTTATCCAGACTCGCCATGAAATATGTCGTGAGTCATCTATGGCCGGAAAGGCCCGAGCCAAAGAGTTATTTTAGCTTGATGCAGCAGTTCCTTGGTGCGGTGCCGCATATTAATGCAATGAAGAGGTCAGCATGCATAGAGGGTGCATGGATGGCTCTTGCCCATGTCAAGACATACTGGGCGGAGATGAAGGCCATCGCTGTTGCATCCCAAGATTCAGACGAGAGCCGAGTACCTGCCGAGCACTATTTTCGGGAAGTTCTGCAGGGTGCTCGTTTAATAGAGACGCAGTGCTCGAAGGATATTATGTTCGAATGACATGTATTATTGTAGAACAATGTTTAGATGGAATATAAAAGCTTTTTATACTTGTGCTTTCAAGAATTTGAATACCTCCTGTGCGGCCGTTTAATGTATATATGTATATAACCTGAAAGATGGCAGTCTTCGGCTTCAGCCCCCACGCATATAATGCGGGGGTGTTTGCAGAAGGCGCATTTTCACACTTGATCCAACGTCTTGGTCCTATTAAGGAGGTGATAGCGCAGCGAACTAGGCAACCGGACTATAATGCTTTATCACTTTCACTTAGCCATAGGAGTTTGACAGTGGGGCTACTATATAGCCCCTAGGGGCACCACGCTCACCCGAATTTGAGGTGCGTGTGTGCCTGGCTGGGAAACGACCCTTCGTTAATGCGGAGGAATCCTAAAGATTCTGGCGGGTCATCGAGTGGTTGACCAGTCTCACGCTATATCGTGACATTCAGTTTTTGGCTTTCTCTACTGAGGTGCTCGCCTGGCCGAACCGGGGCACAATCACAGTAGTTCTCCTGGTGCCGCCTTAGCCGATAGAGCGGAACATAAGGCAGCAAAATACAGGAGCCGGGCAAACCCAACATTTGACCAAAGACATGATTCGGAGCTGATGCATATAAGGACAAACTCGCGACGCTGAACACTCCCTAAGGTATTCGGTCTTTATGAAGACGGGCTGAACAACGCCCTTGGTAAGAAGCCCCTCGTGTCCAGGTATGTGCAAAATTCTGACGTGGCCACATGCCAAGACGCCAGCCTCCTCCTCAGTTATACCAAGAAACCGGGGGATGTTTATCAACAAGAGACAGTGAAAAAGGTTTACGCAGGGTCTTAATTAATCTGAAAAGAATCCTTGGAACGAGTCCCTATTACACGTCTGCGCCTGTGTCTCCGTTGTGCCGTATCCTGGACGGGTGTAGCACGGTGTTCATCTGTAAAAGAGAGAAACTTAGTTGAAAAGGATCGTGAAAAAATCTATGTTATATTAAATAAACAAAGCATAATTCAGAAAATGGGTAAAATTGAGCTTTATTGTCTCTTGTTGTACACGCGCGGAGCCCCTTGTATGGGGGTATGCGGCTAGTAAGCCCTTGTATGTTTACGCCGGACTTATCTAGCCATGTCCGGGGTCTGAACGACCTGTTTAGGTGCTTTGATTAGTGAAGCCGGTTTAATGTGTGGCTGTCAAGGCAGCCGCACAGTCTTTCGCACTCGAGGAACACTCGATATTTCCCTTTAATGAGATGATGCCTCGCGGACCGGGCATTTTAAGCGTAAGGGATGCATAATGCGGTATTGAGTTAAAGCGGGCGAAAGCTTCGCGTCCCAGTAGTGCTTGATAGCTACTTGTAAATGGGGCGATGTGGAAGGTTAGCTTTTCGCGGCAGAAGTTGTCGGGGGAGCCAAACATAACTTCTAGCAGGAGAGAACCCGTACAATGGGCATCTGGGCCTGGCGTTACCCCTTGAAAGGAGGTGTTGCTATGGCGAATTTCTGTTGGGTTTATCCCCATTTTGCGGATTGTGTCCTGATATAGCAGGTTTAGACCATTGCCGCCGTCCATTAGGACTTGTGTAAAGTGGAGTCCGTCAATTATCGGATCTAATATCGAGGCAGTCCAGCCTGCATTCCGGATACTTCTAGAGTAATCATGATGGTCGAAGGTGATTGGTTTTAACAATCAGTAGCGGGACTCCTCTGGGATAGGCCGTATGGCGCGTATCTCTATAGGCGCCACTCTGTTTTTCCCTTTTGTCACGTGAAGTGAGTTTACTGTTTTGACTTCTTGTGGGAAATTCTTTTGCTCTCCGGTGCTCTGCTTGTGGGGTTCGTCATCGTCCTCGCTTGGTATGTCGATCCCCTTGTGTTCGGCTTGAGTTTGCCAGATTGCTTGAAGAACCAACAATCGCTGTGGGTATGGTTTGCAGGCTTCCTGGGAGTACTGTGGATTTGGCATATATTGTCCAAGATTTTGTTTAGGTTAGATAGCTCGTCCATGTTATCCTTGAGGGGCAGCTTTTTCTGATTCTGCCGAGAGCTTTTGAATCCGGCATTAACTGCCGTGTTCTTCGGGCTGTTTCCCTTGGTCCGGCGCTGGTCCTTGCTGCATCGCGGTTTCCCGTTTCCATCCCTAACTTCGGATGTACTTGGGTCGCTGGTACTGTTTCTTGCCAACCAGCTATCCTCTCCTGCGCAAAAGCGGGTCATGAGGCTTGTTAATGCGGCCATTGTTCTTGGCTTTTCTTAGCCGAGGTGTCTGGCGAGCCATTCGTCTCGAACGCCGTGTTTGAAAGTTGCTAAGGCTTCGGCATCCGGGCAGTCGACTATCTGGTTCTTTTTAGTAAGAAATCTGTTCCAGAGTTTCCGGGCTGACTCTCCGGGTTGTTGAGTTATATGACTTAGATCGTCTGCATCCGGAGGTCGGACATAGGTCCCTTAAAAATTTGCCCGAAAAGCATCCTCGAGCTCTTCCCAACTTCCAATGGTGTTTTCGGGAAGGCTTTTAAGCCAATGCCAGGCTGGCCCTTTGAGCTTGAGGGGTAAGTATTTTATGGCGTGGAGGTCATCTCCTCTAGCCATGTGTATGTGGAGGATATAATCCTCAATCTGGACTCCAGGGTCTGTTGTTCCGTCATATGCCTCTATGTTTACGGGCTTGAATCCCGCTGGAAATTCATGGTCCAGCACCTCATCGGTGAAACATAGGGGGTGTGCGGCACCCCTATATTTGGGTGTGCCGTGATGTTCAGATACTTGTTGTGTTGCATTGCTTACTAGAGCTTGCTTTCTTGGCCCGTAGATAGATCTGGCTGGGCCGTCTGTTTGATGCAAATCCTTGTGCGGATCGCATGCCGGCTTGTGTGCGGTGCCGTTTTCCGCTCTATGTTGGCCATGGGGTTGTTTATCCGACCGGGTGTCTTCCTTATTTTTCGATTGCGGGGGCTCTAAGGCCTCCTCATCAAATTCCGGCAGTAATTTTCGCTTCGGATAGCTCTTTGTGTGGCGACCGTCGCCGTATTTGTCTGCGGTGTTGAGTACTTTGCTCCATCTAATTCTGAGTGCATCTTCCGCTGTTTTGAGCTTCCGCTTCTGCTTTTTCAGGCTACGCGCAGTGGCGACGAGCCTTTTGTGGAGGTTCTTCTGCTCCAGCAACTTGTCTGGCGTGAGGTCGTCCGGACTATTATCTTCGCCAGGGACGGGTTGTTTGGTTTGTTTATCCAAGTTGCCCTGTTCGGACGGTTTCTTGATGGCATGTCCGTCATCCGCCGGTGCGCCCTGCTCTGTGGCTGGGTCTGTATGGCTATTGTCTCTGTCGAGGTGGGGTTTGGAGCGGCGCTTACGCCGCCGCTTTGACTGCTTTTCGAGGGAACGATCCCTCGTTGCGTCCCTTTGTTCCTCGTCGTCGTTTCTTTTAGGTGTGTCCACCATGTATACATCGTGAGATGAGGTGGTTGTCCAGTGCCCTATGGGCGCTGGTTCCTATTCGTCTCCTACATCGTCGTCCATACCGTCGATGTCTTCGAATCGAAGTCGAGCATGTCGGTTAAATCATCGACATTGGCTACGAAGTGGGTGTTGGGTGGGCTTTGAATTTCTTCGTCGTCCACATCCCAACCTTGCTGACCATAGTCTGGCCAGAGCTCTCCTGATAAACAGAGAGACTTTAGTGAATTCAGAATGTCGCCGAAGGGCGAGTGCTGAAAGATGTCCGCGGTGGCGAACTCCATGATTGGCGCCCAATCGAATTCGATCGGCAGGGGCGCGGAAGGTTCGGAGTCCGGAAAGGAGTCCGGCACCTTGGAGTCACGGGCTTCGCAAAGGACAAGGATGGTGTTCGGCTCGATCACTGTAGAGATTGCAGCCCCCGAGGCGGTTGTCCAGCCACCCATCCTCGATTGGCACAGTCGGCTCCGAGCTAAGGGTCGGAGCGGACACTGGTGTGGCCTCCAGGGCACTGTTCGGTGGCAGAGCTAGATCATGCCCATCGTGACAGTGCGGCACGCTCGGCTGTGGCTCGAACCCGTCGAAGATCAAGTCTCTCCGGACGTCAGCCGTGTAGTTCAAACTTCCAAATCTGACCTGATGGCCAGGGGCATAGCTTTCAATCTGCTCCAGATGGCCAAGCGAATTGGCCCGCAGTGCAAAGCCGCAGAATATGAAGATCTGTCCGGGGAGAAAAGTCTCACCCTGGACCGCATCGTTGTTGATGATCGGAGCAGCCATCGGGCCTAAAGATGACGACACAGAGGAACTCTCAAGGAGAGCACCAATGTCGGTGTCAAAACCGGCGGATCTCGGGTAGGGGGTCCCGAACTGTGCGTCTAGGCGGATGGTAACAGGAGACAAGGGACACGATGTTTTTACCCAGGTTCGGGCCCTCTCGATGGAGGTAAAACCCTACTCCTGCTTGATTGATATTGATGATATGGGTAGTACAAGAGTAGATCTACCACGAGATCAGAGAGGCTAAACCCTAGAAGCTAGCCTATGGTATGATTGTTGTTCGTCCTACGGACTAAAACCCTCCGGTTTATATAGACACCAGAGAGGGCTAGGGTTACACAGAGTCGGTTACAATGGGAGGAGATCTACATATCCGTATCGCCAAGCTTGCCTTCCACGCCAAGGAAAGTCCCATCCGGACACGGGACAAAGTCTTCAATCTTGTATCTTCATAGTCCAGGAGTCCGGCCAAAGGCTATAGTCCGGCCATCCGGACACCCCCTAATCCAGGACTCCCTTAGCCACCATGATGAGGAGGTAGTAGTTCACCCTCGGGGCTGAGGGTATGTACCAATATCTATGTCTTTGATCTCTCTCTCTCTCTCTCTCTCTCTCTCTCTCTCTCTCTCTCTCTCTCTCTCTCTTACTCTCATGTTCTTAATTTGGCATGATCTTGATGTACTGCGAGCTTTGTTAATATAGTTGGATGACATGGTATTTTCCCCTCTCTATCTTGTAGTGATGAATTGAGTTTTAACCTTTTGAGGTTTCACTGTTATCAGATTGAATACTTTTATGGATTTGAGAACACTTGATGTATGTCTTGCATATGAATACCCTGTTGACAATGGGGTATTATATTTTCACTTGATGTATGTGAAATTGCAGATAATCCCCAGGTGGTTTTGATAATTCATAACAACATAAATCCAACTCAGTCCCATTGAAACTTCCCTATCCGTATCCATCGAGTTCATCTGGACAACTGCCACAACCAAACCCTAACAAATTGGATCCACCGACATGGATCTTGATCTCACCGAGATGGCCTTTCCAACTCCCATTCATCTGTTGCAATTATTTTGGTCCTACTGATAGTATTCAATTGGTGCCACTGAGATGTCTTGCCAATGTTCTGTTGCCTTATTGCTTCACTTCGGCCCTACCGAGTTGATGCAATCGGTGCCCCGAATGGAGGTTTGCCCTACCATTGCACATCGGCCCCTCAGAGTTGTCTCGGTCGGTCCCACCGAGACCTCCATTGTTCATATCTTTTACACAGGTTGGTGCCACCAAGATTTCTGATTGGTGCCACCTGATGGAAATATGCCCTAGAGGCAATAAAAAATTTGTTATTATTTTATATTTCCTTATTCATGATAAAGGTTTATTATCCATGCTAGGCTTGTATTGACCGGAAACATAAATACATGTGTGAATACATAAACAAATACTGTGTCCCTAGTAAGCCTCTACTAGACTAGTTCGTTAATCAAAGATGGTTGAGGTTTCATAACCACGGACATGAGTTGCCATTGATAACAGGATCACGTCATTATGAGAATGATGTGATGGACAAGACCCATCCGTTAGCTTAGCATTTGATCGTATAGTTTATTGCTACTGCTTTCATGTATGTCAAATACATATTCCTTTAACTATGAGATCATGCAACTCCTGGATACTAGAGAAATGCCTTATGTGCTATCAAACACCACAACATAACTGGGTGATTATAAAGATGCTCCACAGGTATCTCCAAAGGTGTTTGCTTGGGTTGTGATGAATCGAGATTAGGATTTGTCACTCCGAGTATCGGAGAGGTATCTCTGGGCCCTCTCGGTAATACACCTTATAATACGCCTTGCAAGCAAATAACTAATTAAGTTAGTCATAGGATGATTTATTATAGAACGAGTACGGAGACATGCCGGTAACGAGATTGAACTAGGTATAGAGATACTGACGATTGAATGTCGGGCAAGTAACATACCGACGGACAAAGGGAATCATGTATGTTGTCATAACGGTTCGATCAATAAAGATATTCGTAGAATACATAGGATCTATTGGAAATATGACCTAGAGGCAATAATAAAATGGTTATTATTATATTTCCTTGCTCATGGTAATTTTCTATTGTTCATGCTATAATTGTATTAAGTGGAAACCGTGATACATGTGTGAATACGTAGACTACAACATGTCCCTAGTGAACCTCTAGTTGACTAGCTCGTTGATCAATAGATGGTTATAGTTTCCTGACCATGGACATTGGATGTCATTGATAACGGGATCACATCATTAGGAGAATGATGTGATGGACAAGACCCAATCCTAAGCATAGCACAAGATTGTGTAGTTCGTTTGCTAAGAGCTTTTCTAATGTCAAGTATCATTTCCTTAGACCATGAGATTGTGCAACTCCTGGATACCGTAGGAATGCTTTTGGTGTACCAAATGTCAGAACGTAACTGGGTGGCTATAAAGGTGCACTACAGGTATCTCCGAAGGTGTCTGTTGGGTTGGCACGAATCGAGACTGGGATTTGTCACTCCATATGACGGAGAGGTATCTCTAGGCCCACTCGGTAATGCATCATCATAATGAGCTCAATGTGACTAATGAGTTAGCCATGGGATCATGCGTTACGGAACGAGTAAAGAGGCTTGCCGGTAACAAGATTGAACGAGGTACGGGGATACCGACGATCGAATCTCGGGCAAGTAGCATACCGATGGACAAAGGGAATTTTGTACGGGATTGATTGAATCCCCGACATAGTGGTTCATCCGATGAGATCATTGTGGAACATGTGGGAGCCAATATGGGTATCTAGATCCCGCTATTGGTTATTGCCCGGAGAGGTATCTCGGTCATGTTTGCATGGTTCCCGAACCCGTAGGTTCTACACACTTAAGGTTCGGTGACGCTAGAGTTGTTATAGGAAATAGTATGTGGTTACCGAAGGTTGTTCAAAGTCCCGGATGAGATCTCGGACGTGATGAGGAACTCCGGAATGGTCTGGAGGTGAAGATTGATATATTGGACGAAGGGTATTGGAGTCCAGAATTGATCCGGGGGTACCAGGTGACGACCAACGTGTTCGATAGGGGTTTTGGAGGCCCCGACAAATGTTGGGGGGCCTTATGGGCCAAGGGGAGGGGGCACATCATCCCACTAAATGGCTGTGCGCCCCTCCAACCCCAACTCAGTAACCTGGAGATGTGGGGGCGCCTCCCCTAGGGCAGCCGCCCCTCCTGGCTTGGGGGGCAAGTTTCCTAGGGGTGGGGGCGCCCAAACCCATCTAGGGTTTCCCCTATGGCTGCCGCCTCCTCCTCCCCCTTCCCCCTATATATAGTGAGGGAGAGAGAGGGTAGCGGTACACCCCTTCCCTGGCACAGCCCCTCCCTCCTCCAACACTTCCTCCTCCTCTGTAGAGCTTGGCGAAGCCCTGCAGGAAAACCACAAGCTCCACGACCATGCCGTCATGCTGCTGGAGCTCTCCCTCAACTTCTCCTCTCCCTTTGCTGGATAAAGGAGGAGACGTCCCCGGGCTGTACATGTGTTGAACATAGAGGCGCCGTCCGTTCGGTGCTTGATCGGATCTTCCATGATTTGAATCACCGCAAGTACGACTCCATCAACCGCATTCTTGTAACGCTTCTGCTTAGCGATCTTCAAGGGTATGAAGATGCACTCCCTCTCTCTCTCGTTGCTAGTATCACCTAGATTGATCTTGGTGAAACGTAGGATTTTTTTAAATTATTACTACGTTCCCCAACAGTGACATCATGAGCTAGGTCTATGCGTAGATTCTATGCACGAGTAGAACATAATGCCGATGAGCGTCGATCCCAGTTGTTGTTGCACTTGCTCTTGGATAATCTCCGGAATCCGCGCCACTTGTGCCTTGAGTTCTTGAACCTCGCACGACTGGCTTTCTGAGCTGGTCTTTTTTTCCTTTCGCCCACCAGCGGTATAGTATGACAATCATTTTGTGGACAAGCCTTTGCCGGCCACACGACCAGCTGACGACGGCTTACTGAGCTTATCCTTGTTTTTCATTACGTTCAACGCCCTATTTAGAGTGCTGTCCCAAGCATGGGTGCTCTGAGACGACCCCGCGCTACTTCTTTCAGTCTCCTTCGCCAGAACAAGCTCAAGCGCCCTGGTCTTCGGATCCGTGGTAAGCTCCTTTGTTATCGGGTCCTCCTTGTACCAAGCCCTGACATAGTTCCCGGTCTGCTTGTCACTGCTGTATTTCTCGAAGCGGGGCGGTAGGCCTTGCTCGGCACGCTCCGCGTCCTCTTTGTCCCATATAGGCTCCGCACTCTGTAACCGCCGGGACCGAGTTTGTGTTCCCCTAAGTTCAACTCCCGCATTTCTTTCCCCCACTGACTTGATTCGGAGGTTGCACTGCTCTCGCACTTGATCTTGAACTCATTGTAGTCCTCTTCGCTGATCAAAGGATTTTTTGCCTTGATCTTCTCATAACTATCACCTTTCTCAATCATTCTCTTCACCGCGCTTCTCCAAGTAGATAGGGTCGTGCTCATCCTCATGAGGGCGGCACTCTTCACTTTATTCCCTGAGAGGTGTGTGTTTTCAAATTCAGTGGGGAACTTGTATCATTCGTTCAGCTTCGTGAAGAGGAGGTTGCGCAAATTCCCTCGGTCCTTATGCCTAAGGTTCTCGGTGTTGATAGAGACGGTGCTCCGGAGAATGCACCCGAGTTGAACCGAGTACCCCTTGACTATATGTTTAGGCTCTGTTGGATGCACGTCGGAGTTCACTTGAGTAAATTCCTCCTTGACGGTGCGGAGCGCGTTCGGGCGCCGGTCCTTCCGTTGCCTCTTCGGTTGGCCGCCGTCTGTGTGTGTGCCGCCATCATCAGTGGTGGCATCCTCGGTGGCACCATCAGTGGTGTCATCCCCGACGCCACTAGGGGTTGTGTAGTCAGGACCGGTGTCTTCTGCGGCATCCTCATAGCGGTGAGGTTGTTCCTCCATCTCCTGGGATGGCTCCCAGAATTGCTTGCCGCCCAAACCACTGGCCTCATCGTTGTGGGCCATGTTTCGCTCTAAATAGGAAAAAAGTTTGGTCAAAAAGTTGGTTATTTTCAAGGAACAAGATCATGGTCTCATCATTTAGGGTTTGTCGACACTGAGGCATCCTAAAAGCTAAGCTTTTATCATTTAGGGTTTGTCGACGCCGAGGCACCCTAAAAGCCTAAGCGTACATCATTTAGGT
Organism: Triticum aestivum; assembly: GCF_018294505.1. NCBI lineage: Eukaryota > Viridiplantae > Streptophyta > Magnoliopsida > Poales > Poaceae > Triticum > Triticum aestivum. Next base: position 579,131,996 of record NC_057804.1, read on the forward strand.
TCTCATCGACACCGAGGCACCCTATAGAAGCCAAGGTTTCATCATTTAGGGTTTGTCGACGCAGAGGCACCCTAAATGCTAAGTTAAGTTTTCATCATTTAGGGTTTATCGATGCTGAGGCACCCTAGGTTGGGCCTAATCACTTGGCACTAATCACTTGGCTCTATTGCCACCTATGCAGCAAGAATGGCGGGGCAGTTGATCCTACTTAACTAAGTACTAAGATACCCCGGCCCATGCATTAGTCGCAAGTACCCCATATGTCCTATTTTTAGCAAAGTCATGCTAAAATTCACGAAAAATTTCAGCATGACCTTTGCTGAAAATAGGACATATGGAGTACCCGAATTTGCCGGAACGGAAGTTAATCGACATTCCGGCAAACTCAAGGGTCTCTCGGGGTACCTGCAAAATCATTACCCCACCCCCGCCCAGCTGCAACCCCACAACACCCCACAATATCATCACGACACGATGGTCGGAGACAAAACCCCCCAATATCATCAAAATCCTCCAGTTATGAAGTAAAACTCCTGAAGTATTCCAGGAGTAGAACCTGAAGTGTAGTCAGTGGCTTCACCTATGCCACAACATACATAGTACATAGAGTTGACATCTCAGCATCGACCACACCACATGCCACCGCTTACATAGTACAGATATGATCCAACAGACTACATAGCAGGACAATTTAAGCGTGAACCGCATCATACAAAATAGAAGAACTTCACTACACAACTGAAACTCAATTAAGCTAGTTAAATGGAGTTCATCTACTCACTAGCAGTACTACTAACTGGCAGTACTTAAACAAGTTAAGCTACTCACTACAGTACTGGCTACTCACTTAAGCTAGAAGCTACAAGTTAAACACATTTTACCAAAGGTATCTTCTTTAGAATGAATGCTTTTACGTAGAGACATAGTTCTGGTAGAGATACCTTTTTAGTTGAATGTATGTACATAAAAGCTCAATCTCTAAAAAGAATGTCATTTTATAAAAAAATAATATCAGAAAGCCCCAATTCATTGGATGCAGAAGTCTGACAAGTGACAAAGTGAAGTCCACGTGGTCATATTCAATACATCAGCTGGATTGGTAAGTCTGGCTGTTACTATGTTAACAAAATAAGTTGTAAATATAAACATCTAAACAGAAGGTGCTAATTTTAGGTTGCACTGGGCATGAGCCTGTGTTGGTCTTTTTTATTTATTTCATCAGGCAGCAAGACAATGCCTCGCAATGTGACTGTGAGAGTAATACAGGTTGATGTGACATGCAGAAAAGGAAAATTCACATATCGCATATGAACTATGTTATTGTGTCTAACATTTAAAGAAAAATACCAAGCGAAGTAGAAAAAGTGAAAACCCCAACAATATATTCCATGCCATCCAATTTGAAGTTGTCTATATAGCTACAGAGTGAAGCTGCCTTCCACTCTAAAGTTACTAGAAGATACCTTCTGTCCAGCTGTCAATCTAAAGGGCTGCAACTTGGGCTTTGAAATGAAGATAAGTGGCCAGCTAACACACTGTCAAAAAAATTCAGTTAACACACTGTCAAAAAAATTCAGTTAACACACTGTCAAAAAAATTCAGTTACAAACATACATTTAGTTTGAATTAATCTCTCAAATTCCCTTCACATTGCTAACCATATGGCCAAAATATTGTCCCTAGACATCTCCTGGTCCTACCCAAGATAAACCCTAGTTACAAAAATGCAGTGCGAAAATTCAGTTAACACACTGCCAATACATTTAGTTTGAATTATTTCTCATGGTGATCCTCAACAAATTCTTATGACAGAACTACCAACTTTATAAACCCAAGATAAACCCTAGGGATTGGCAGTTATACTCTATTTTTAGAATACATCTACAAATATTTTCAGAATATACCAGAATACATCTACAAATATTTTTACTTAGTTTCAGTATAAAAACTTGAGCAATGCAAGCAAAATAAATTCATCAATTTTCCGAAATACTTCAGTAAATATAGTTTCAGAACCCCGGGATTGGCAGTAATCACACTCACATTTTGAACCATGCCAGGCAAATAACATATATGAACATGACAAAAACTTGCAACTCAAGCAAGAAATAAAACGATCAGATGACCTACACTGCCACGGTCAAGGGGAGGGAGGGAGGGAATGGGGAATGGTGGAGAGAGGGAGGAAGGAGGAAGGAGGAGAGGTCGGGGTCGGGGTCGGCGAAGGGGTCGGGGTCGGGGTCCGAGCTCGTCCGGGTCCTCGCTCGCTGCGGTCGAAGGAGAGCAGGGGCCGGTGGCGGAGGACGGCAGGGGCAAGCGGGGTGGGCGCGTTGGGGTTACGCTCGCCGGCTGCTGCAGGGGCCAAAGGAGGCCCTCACTCGTCGGAGGGAGGAGGAAAGGAGAGGAGCAGACAACGGGGTGAGGAACCCTAGCGCGCGCGCTCGGCCGATACCATTCGGGGGGCGCGAGGGCGGCGGGGGTGGAGTCTCGCAGGGGTCGTGGCGGCGGCGTCGGGGCATCGCAAGACCACAGCGGCGGCGGCGTCGCCGACGGCGTGCAGGCGCGACAGACGGAGGGGGCAGAGCAAGGGGGCGACAGCGTACGGTTGGGGTCGAGTGGGGGATCTGGTGAGGGAGGGAGGAAGGCCACAGTGCGAGGGGAATAGGTGGAGTGGGGGAGGGTTAGCAATGACGCACCTCCCCCTAGTGCGCCATAAGTACGGCGATAGCGATGGCGCACCCCCCTGGTGCGCCATTAGAATTTTGTTTTAATTACTAGCCCGACTGGTGAGGTTATATTCCACCTAACCCTATCTCCATCAGAACACGCCTGCTAGCCCGACTGGTCAGGACGCAGCACACACACTAGGTGGTCCTGGGTTCGATTCCCAGGCTCCCCAATTTTTGTTTTTATGCATTTAAAATGCTGTTTGATATTTATTTGTGTTTAAATATGTTCAAACTTGTTTAAATCATAACAGTAATATTTTTTTATAAAAACAGTAATAATTTTTTAAAAAATATCATCAAATTTGTTATTTGAAAATATTTATGAATGTGAAAAAATATCATCAAATTTATTATTTGAAAATATCATCAAATTTGTTATTTGAAAATATAATTAAATTTGTTTTTTCAATTTTAGTTGCATTCATTTGTGACGGTGGAGCGGGCCGGGGAGGGTGCGAGAGGGTGCAGGGGAGAGGGTGTGGGGGGTGCTTGGTGGCGGTGGAGCGGGGGAGGGTGCGGTGGGTCGTCGGCGGCGGTGGAGTGGGGGGGGGGAGGGTGCGGGGGGTCGGCGGCGGCGCCCGGTGGAGCGGGGGAGAGGGTGCGGGGGGTGCTCGGCGGCGAGGGGGACCGGATCTGGCGAGGTGGGATGGTGATCGAGATGGAGGGGGATCGAGATCGAGTGTCCATGAAATTTAAAAAATATTCACGAGTTCAAAATTAAAGTGCCCATGAAATACAATCGAGAAATGAAGACTACGATTTAAATAGAATCGATCTTAGCTAGCTATCTGTTCACAATATTCTTGCCCTTCTTATTTGCAAATGGAGTTCTTTTGTGGAACAGACGTCCTTTAGGTTGGGTGGTCCTGCTTCTTCTTGGGTGTATGCTGCTACTTCATTGTCATCGTCATGTTCGATCTTCGGGTCGCTGTACTTGTCGAAGTCTTGCTCATTGGCTACTCCATCCATTGCGATGAACTTCCTTTTGCCTCTCCTCACGACAACACGACTGGGCTTTGACGGGTCGGTAATGAAGAAGCATTGGTCCACTTGGGAAGCCAGTGCCCATGGCTCATTTTTGGCGGTGACGTTTGCGCCCGCGGTCTTGGATTTGGCTTCGGGTATAACCATGGTGGTGAAATACCGGTCTTCTTTTAGGACGCTCTTGGCCCATCTGACACGGAACATCGGGACCTTCTCTCCAGCGTAGCTCAGCTCCCAGATCTCCTCGATCCTTCCGTAGTATCTGTCCTTGTCGTTATCGGTGTAGGATTCCATCGTTACCCTGGAGTTCTGATAACCATTGCTCTTCATGTCCTTGTCCTCGGTGTAGAATGTGTAGCTGTTGATATCGTACGCCTCATAGGTCATCAGGTTGTGCTCGGCGCCCTGTGCCAAGGCGAATATGAGTTGTTCTTCCGCAGAAGAATCCTCATGTAAAGGGTACGACAAAAGATTCTGCTTGAACCAACGCGTGAAACATGAGTTGTGCTCTTCGATTATATCTCCATCCATCCTCTGTTGGCCTCGGTCATTGTACGTCTTCTCAATAAAGGTTTTGTGCTCTACCACCCAAGGATCGACCACGTCTATGTGTTGTAGCGCGACTAGGTTTGCTCTTTCAAAGTCGGCGAGTCGACCCTCGAAGTTGACATGCATTTCGCGGCGACCCTCATGGTGACCCCATCCAGCGAGCCTGCCGAGGTGCCTGTTGACGGGCAGACCAACGGGTTCCTCGATGCCTAGATAATTCATGCAGTAGGATATGCACTCTTCGGTCAGAAAGCCCCTGGCTATGCTTCCCTCTGGACGTGACATGTTGCGAACGTATCCTTTGATGACACCATTCATCCTTTCGAACGGCATCATGCTGTGCAGGAACGTCGGCCCGAGTTGGATGATATCCTCCACGATATGGACCAGCAGATACACCATAACATCGAAGAATGCGGGCGGGAAGTACATCTCAAGCTCGTATAGTATCACCATGATCTCTTCCTGTAGCCTTCTGAGTTGCCTCACGCCAACCGACTTTCGAGAGATGACGTCAGAAAAGTTGCATAGGCCAAATAGCGTTTCACGGACGTGCGCGTCCATGATCCCACGGATTGCAACTGGAAGTATCTATGTCATCAGCACGTGACAGTCGTGAGACTTCATCCCGCTGAACTTCTTCTTCGCTGGGTCTAGGTATCTGCTTATCTTCCCCGCGTAACCATAAGGAAGTTTTACTCCTACGAGGCAGGTGAAAAACTGCTCGATCTCCTCCTGACATAGAGTGAAGCACGCGTGAGGGTATTCATTTCCGGTCTTCTTGGCCTTTTTGCCTTTGCGACGACTTTTCGTGTCCTGCTTCGCCTCATCATCATCATCATCATCATTAGCGTGAAGCTCCTCCCTGATGCCCATTGATTTCAAGTCTGCCCTTGCTTTCGGTGCATCTTTGGTCCTCTCTGGCATGTTGAGCAGGGTACCAAGCAGACTCTCGCACACGTTCTTCGTGATATGCATGACATCAAGGCTGTGAGGCACACGGTGGATCTTCCAGTACGGCAAGCCCCAGAGAACAGACCTCGTTTTCCATACCTTCAGCAGTGGCTCTGGAACCTTTCGCTTCTTTCTCGGCTCTAGCGCCTTTTGCTTCTTTCCCGGCAGTGGGCAATCTTTCCAATTTTTTAACAACTGGTCTATTTCCTCGCCGCTCCTCGTACGCGGGCGTCTTTGGGGTTCGGCTTCACCATCGAACAGATCCTTCCGTTTCCTCCACGGGTCATCGTCACGAAGCCACCTTCGATGTCCCATGAACACGGTTTTCAAAGACCCGAGATCTCTATCTAGCTGGCGATACATTGTGTCATCCATGCACCTGATGCATCCAGAAAATCCGTGGACCACCTGCCCCGCGAGATATCCGTAACCGAGATAGTCTTGCACCGTCGTGAGCAGTGCGACTCTCATAGGGAAATATTCTTTCTCTATGGCGTCCCACGTATTGATTGGCGTTTTCCACAGCATGTCTAGCTCCTCTTTCAGCAGCCCCAGATACAGATTGATGTCGTTTCCTGGTTGTTTCGACCCTTCAATTAGCATACTCATGTGAATGTACTTCCTCTTCATGCACAACCAGGGGGAAGGTTGTACATCCACACAAACACATGCTAGGTGCTATGTGTGCTTCTCTGGCTGCCAAAAAGATTGACTCCATCGGTGCTCGCGCCCAGCACGATGTTCCTTGGATCCTTCCCAAATTCTAGGTGTTCGAAGTTCAACGCTTGCCACTGGCTTGCATCCTTTGGGTGACTCAGCATCTTGTCTTTTTTATTTATCTCTGGATCATTTGTGTCATCTCCTCGCTTCTTCTCCTCCCTATCCGCGTGCCAACGCAGGAGCTTTGCTACCTTAGGGTCCGCGAAATACCGCTGCAGACCAGGAGTGATCGGAAAGTACCACACCACTTTTCGAGGAGCTTTCTTCCACTTCTTGTATCGAGTGACGCTGCACACCGGACATATGGTAGACTCCGCGTGCTCGTCCCGATAAATGATGCAATTGTTCATGCACACATGGTATTTCACGTGCGGTAAATCCAGAGGACACACGATTTTCTTCGCCTCCTCGAAACTGGTCGGGCACTTGTTCCCCTTGGGAAGATGTCCGTGCCAGAATGACATGTTCTCGTCGAAGCATGCGTCGGTCATTTTGTGTTTTACCTTCATGTCCAGAGCCATGAGTGTTACTTTCAGGCGGGTATCCTCGGGTCTGCATCCTTCATACAATGGAATAACTGCGTCTATCTCCAGTTGATCCAGCTTGGCTTTCTCTCGGGCGGCAGCTCTTGCGTTATCCGTCTGCTTGAGAAGCAGCTCTTGAATATGAGGGTCCTGCACCCAGCCCATCGATGGTCCATCATCGTCTGCTCCGTCGGCATCTTCATCTTCATGATCATGCCCTTCGTCTGCTCCAGCATCTTCCTCTTCATCATGTTGGCATCTTCTACATGATGACTGTGTACAGCATCACCATCGTGATCATGTCCTGGAGATTCTTCGTCTTCTCGCCCGCCCGAGCCGCGGTGGTTGTCTTGCTTCCCTTCCTCATTTCTTGCCCGGCCCCCATGGACGACTTCATAGTCATCTTCATCACCTTGCCACCGATAGCCATCCATGAAACCACGCAAGAGCAGGTGGTAGCGCACCTGCTCGGAATCCGGGTCCGCAATAAGGCTCTTCAGCTTGCATCTTTGACACGGACATCTTATCTCCGTCTCGTTCTTTTGAAGCATCTCGGCCTTCACGGAGCTCAAAAACCTATTCACGATGCCTTCGGTCATCGTGCGGACCATGGTCGCCTACGGGGTAGAGCAAAACGATATCTTAGAACCAAGAAAAAATTTGGCATGACTTTCCCTAAAAATAGGACCAAAAAGAATGCATAGTGCCAAAATTCTCGCCGCAATGGAAATGAATCAACATTCCGGCAAAATATTGGCAACTATCGCATTTCAAATACCGGTACCTGCAAACACAAACATATATGCAAAACCACAAACATATGCAACACCACGAACATACATAGATCTAGCTAGGCCACAAAAAGTGCATGTGCATGTTGTTGGAGAGGGAGAACAACATAAAGATAGCTTCCCCCTTACTTACCTATCAAAAAGGTAATTTAACCACTTAATTTGGATGAATCTATGGTGCAAATGAGGTGAGGAGGAGGAGGCAGCCGAGACAAGCTTGGAGGAGGAGGTGGAGAGAATGAAGTGGGGAAAGTGAGTGGGTAGGTGGGCTGTCCAAAATATCTTGTTGGTCCCAGGTTACTAATGGCGCACCATATGCAAATGCGCCATTAGTAACCCTGGTTACTAATGGCGCACTTGCTGCTGGTGCGCCATTAGAAGTTTTGCAAAAAAATAAAAAAGTATATATTCTAATGGCGCACCATGGCACAGTGCACCATTACTAGTTTAAACTAGTAATGGCGCACTATGCTACGGTGCGCCATTAGTAGTTTTGCAAAAAAACAAAAAAAACAACAGTAGTGGCGCACTGTGTGACCGGTGCGCCATGATGCGCCATTAGTATGTTTGGAATTTTTTTAAAAAAATGGTACTAGTGGCGCACCATGTGCCTGGTGTGCCATTAGTGTCTTCCACACTAATGGCGCACCTGCACATGGTGCGCCACTGCTATATAGTAGTGGCGCACCACATGATAGGTGCGCCATTAGTGTCCATCTCATCTATAGCCCTTTTCCTAGTACTGGATTCGCCACCAGTCCGTGTTCCACCGCCCTACATATATCCGCCACAAGTCCGAGTTTCCACCAGATTCATCTCCGCCACCAGTCCTAGTCCGAGTCTAGTATTTGTTGGTTTGTTTTGGATTTCCAGATCATGCCGTACTCTGAGTCGTGACCAAGTTGGATTTCCCAACATCAGTGCCACCCGTACAAGAAAAATAGTTCCAGTTTCAAAAAAACTAAGTCTGGAAAATTCTGGCTAGGCAGTTTTTAGACTATTTGTAGACTTTTTAGAAAATTTTTTGTTGCGGAGCAAAAAAAGGAAAAAAGTGCAAAAAAAGTGCAAAAAAGAGAATTTTTTTCAGAGTGTGCTCCTCCCTTGATTACGTGTCGCGCCGTGATTTTGTTAGTGTTCTAGACTCGCGTCTCTAGCACGGTCTAGCCTAGGACCGGCATAGTACGGTCCTTGAGCGTTTATTCAACTTTGCATCTCTGAAATTATTGCTGACCCTTTTTGCTACCATATTATAAGCCTTCCCAGCTCCACATACATCTACGTCGTGCGTTTGACTCTCCCTGGTAATCGCTCTATCCAAGCTTTGAGAATTTGACTACAACGGTTGCCGATCACGACCTGCTGCTAGGTAAGAACTGGTAAGACTTTGAGATTCGCTTGAAGGATTTGTGGCACACAATCATCACCACCACTTCCTAGTAGTCTGTAGGATCATATTCTTTTGTGTTTCTATTTCTGCTAACCATGGCAGGATCACTCGCTGATGAGACTGATTGGGAGAACATGACGAACAAACAGCTACATGATAAATTTCAGAAAATGATGAGTGGTCTGGTGCAAGATGTGCTAAACAGATTTGAAGAGGCCATGGAGAAGATAGATGGCATTGAGAAGATGTTCGAAACAAAACTCGATAACAAGCTTAATGAATTGCTCGCGCGTGTTCCACCACCACCGCCGGCTGCACCTGTCGCACCTCTACAACAACAACAACAACTATAACGACACCTGTCAAATCAAGTGGGACGAGCACAATGCGTTCCAATTGAGCTTGGTCAAAATTCTGGTGCTGTTGTACCTATTGGTGATGATGATTATGCGGGCGATTATGAGGATGAGGTTGATCAAAATTAGAACTACGTGCAGTCCACCAGCAGGTCGACCTCAGGTATATAATCGCAATGGTAGGCCTGCACCACAACCTCAGGTATGAGATCATGACCATGTTCCTAAACTGAAATTGAATATTCCACCATTTGAGGGTAGATATGTTCCTGATATATATCTTACTTGGGAGTTAGAAACTGAACAAGGTTTTACATGTTTACAATATCCCGAGGAGAGACGGGTTGCTGCTGCTGTTTGTGCTTTCACTAGTTTTGCATGTGTATGGTGGTCTGAACATTGTAGATTATATCCTATTCCAGCTACTTGGGCTGCTTTGAAAACTACTATGCGTACTTGTTGGGTTCCACCATATTATCAACGTGAATTGCTTCAAAAAATTGTAGCGTTTGAGACAAGGGAAAAATTCTGTAGAGGAATATTATCAGGAATTACAAACTGGCATGATTAGATGTGGTATTGTTGAGGAGAATGAAGCTATGCTTGCACATTTTATGGGTGGTTTAAATAGAGAGATTTAGACCATTCTAGAGTATAAGGAGTATACTAATATCACTCGTTTATTCCATCTTGCTTGTAAAGCTGAACGTGAAGTGCAGGATCGACAAGCATTGGCGCGAACTAACTTTTCTGCAGGTCGACCTTCATCATGGACACCGCGTGCATCTTCTACTTCCACTGCACCAGCACCTCCATAGATGCCACCTACAGCCATGACACAAGAAAGTAGGCACAACCACCACTATCTGCCAAGAACGCACCTGCTGGGCCTGCACAGAGCTCTTCTTCTTCCATGGCAGCAACAGGGCACACAAGTGATATTATTTGTCATCGTTGTAATGGAAGAGGACATTATGCGCGAGAATATAAATCTCAGCGTGTGATGATTGCTACTGAGGATGGTGGGTATGAGTCCGCTAGTGACTATGATGAGGAGACTCTGGCTCTTATTACAAGTGAAGAACACGGTGGAGATGATTCTGACCATGAGACGCAATACATGGCTCCTGAAGATGCTGACAGGTATGAATGTTTAGTTTCTCAACATGTTTTGAGTGTGCAGGTTACACAAGTTGAGAAAAATCAGAGGCATAATTTGCTCCATACAAAGGGAGTTGTGAAGGAATGTTCTATGCGCGTCATCATAGATGGAGGGAGCTGCAACAACTTGGCTAGCATGGAGATGGTGGAGAAGCTATCTCTCACCACAAGACCACATCCACATCCTTACTACATCCAGTGGTTCACAACAGCGGCAAGGTTAAGGTAACGCGTACTATTCGTGTGCATTTGAGTATCTCTATGTATGCTGATTATATTCATTGTGATGTGGTACCTATGCAAGCATGTTCCTTATACTTGGTCGACCATGGAAATTTGATAAAAATTCTGTACACCATGGCAGAAACAATTAGTATACTCCTGTTCATAAGGATAAAAATATTACTTTGCTTCCTTTGACTCCTGATTCCATTTTGAAAGATAATATTAATAGAGCTAATAAAGCAAAACAGGAGAAGAATAAGAGTGAAAATCAGATTGTGGCAAAAGAATTTGAGCAAGAAATGAAGCCTAATAATAAACCATCTAGTGTTGCTTCTGAAATTAAATTGAAAAGTGCATGTTTATTTGCCACCAAATCTGATATTGATGAGCTAGATTTCAGCAAATCTGTTTGCTATGCTTTTGTGTGCGAAGAGGCATTATTTTCATTCGAGGACGTGCCTTCCTCTTTGCCTCCTACTGTCACTAACATTTTGCAGGAGTTCGCCGACGTCTTTCCACAAGATGTGCCACCAGGATTACCGCCTATTCGAGGGATTGAGCATAAGATTGACTTAATTCCCGGTGCTTCATTGACAAACCGTACGCCATACCGTACCAATCCAGAGGAGACGAAGGAGATTATGCGTCAAGTACAGGAGCTTCTCGACAAAGGTTATATACGCGAATCCCTTAGTCCTTGTGTTGTTCCTATTATTCTAGTGCCGAAAAAGGATGGTACCTCGCGTATGTTTGTTGATTGTAGAGGCATTAATAATATTACTTTCGTTATCGTCATCCTATTCCTAGGCTAGATGATATGCTTGATGAATTGAGTGTCTCTACGATATTCTCCAAAGTTGATTTGCGTAGTGGATACCATGAAATTCATACGAAATTGGGGGATGAATGGAAAACAACATTTAAAACTAAGTTTGGATTATATGAGTGGTTAGTCATGCCTTTTGGGTTAACTAATGCACCTAGTACTTTCATGAGATTAATGAACGAAGTTTTATGTGCTTTCATTGGACGATTTGTGGCAGTTTACTTTCATGACATATTGATTTATAGCAGATCTTTGGAGGAACATTTGGAACATTTACGTGCTGTTTTTATTGTTCTATGTGATGCACGTTTGTTTGGTAACCTTGGGAAGTGCACCTTTTGCACCGACCAAGTGTCTTTTCTTGGCTATGTTGTTACTCCACAAGGAATTGAAGTTGATAAAGCCAAGATTGAAGCTATTGAGAGTTGGCCGCAGCCTAAAACAGTCACACATGTGAGGAGTTTTCTTGGCCTCGCTAGATTCTATAGGCGTTTTGTGAGAGATTTTAGCACCATTGCTGCACCTCTCAATGAGCTTACAAAGAAGGATATGCCTTTTGTTTGGGGTACCGCACAGGAAGAAGCCTTCACAGTGTTGAAAGATAAGTTGACACATGCTCCTTTACTCCAACTTCCTGATTTTAATAAGACGTTTGAGCTTGAATGTGATGCTAGTGGAATTGGATTAGGAGGTGTGTTATTACAAGATGGCAAACCTATTGCATACTTTTCTGAAAAATTGAGTGGGCCTAGTCTGAATTATTCTAATTATGATAAAGAGTTATATGCTCTTGTTCGGACTTTAGAAACATGGCAACATTATTTATGGCCCAAAGAATTTGTTATATTCTGATCATGAATCTTTGAAACATATTAAAAGTCAAGCTAAACTGAATCGTAGACATGCTAAATGGGTTGAATTCATTGAGACTTTCCCTTATGTCATTAAACACAAGTAGGGTAAAGAAAATGTTATTGCTGATGCATTGTCTCGTCGCTATACTATGCTTTCACAACTTGACTTCAAAATATTTGGTTTTGAGACCATCAAAGATCAATATGTGCATGATGATGATTTTAAAGATGTATTGCAGAATTGTAAAGAAGGTAGAACATGGAACAAGTTTGTTGTTAATGACGGATTTGTGTTCCGTGCTAACAAGCTATGCATTCCAGCTAGCTCCATTCGTCTTTTGTTGTTGCAGGAGGCGCATGGAGGAGGATTAATGGGACACTTTGGTGTGAAGAAGACGGATGACGTACTTGCTACACATTTCTTTTGTCCAAAGATGAGACGGGATGTTGAGCTCTTTGTTGCTCGCTGCACTACATGTCAAAAAGCTAAGTCATGACTCAATCCTGATGGTTTATATATGCCTTTGCATGTACCTAGTGTTCCTTGGGAGGATATATCTATGGACTTTGTTTTAGGTTTACCTCGAACAAAGAAGGGGAGGGATATCATATTTGTTGTCGTTGATAGATTCTCGAAAATGGCACACTTTATACCATGCCATAAAAGCGATGATGCTGTTAATGTTGCTGATTTGTTCTTTCGTGAAATTATTCGCCTGCATGGTGTGCCAAATACTATTGTTTCATATCGTGATACTAAATTTCTTAGCCACTTTTGGAGATGTTTATGGGCTAAGTTGGGGACTAAACTGCATTTTAGTACTACTTGTCACCCCCAAACTGATGGACAAACTGAAGTTGTCAATAGAACATTGTCTACTATGCTTAGGGCTGTTTTGAAGAATAATAAGAAAATTTGGGAAGAATGCTTGCCTCATATTGAATTTGCTTATAATCGTTCATTGCATTCTACTACTAAGATGTGCCCTTGAGAAATTGTGTATGGTTTCCTACCTCGTGCACCTATTGATTTGTTGCCTCTTCCATCTTCGGAGAAGGTTAATTTTGATGCTAAACAACATGCTGAATTGATCTTAAAAATGCATTAGTTAACTAAGGAAAACATTGAGTGTATGAATGCTAAATATAAACTTGCTGGAGATAAGGGTAGAAAACATGTTGTCTTTGCACCTGGAGATCTTGTTTGGTTACATTTGCGTCAGGATAGGTTTCCTAATTTGCACAAATCAAAGCTAATGCCACGTGCTGATGGTCCTTTTAAGGTGTTAGAGAAAATAAATGATAATGGATATAAACTTGAGCTGCCTGCAGATTTGGGGGTTAGTCCCACTTGTAACATTGCAGATTTGAAGCCTTATTTGGGTGAGGAAGATGAGCTTCCGTCGAGGACGACTTCATTTCAAGAAGGGGAGGATGATGAGGACATCAATACCATTGTTACACCCACAGCCCCTACTGCTACATATAGTGGACCAATTACTAGAGCTCGCGCACGCCAATTAAATTATCAGGTACTTTCGCTTCTTGGTAATGATTCTAATGTTCATGATAATATGATGCTGCCTAAATTAGATACATTTGTTTTTCCTTACAAATGAAGGGCCTGACATGGATAAGAGGGATGAACACTGGAGCAAGACCAAGAATGGAGATGATGTCATGCACAAGGGAAACAAGAACGGAGTTACAAGTGATGATTTCAGGACTTTGAAGCCACCATAATGAGTGCATGAAGCCTTGGACGAAATATACAAGATGCCACTTCATAAATTTCGTCCAGAGGCTATTCGAGGTGCTGTGTCACCTTTTTATTGGGCCAGACCCATGTAATTTCGAAATACATAATTATAGGCTATTTTTAGAGTCCGTATGTGTGGGGAAACAAGAGATAGGGTTGGTTTCGGACCCCTCCACCAAGGGCCACGAAATTCCCCCCTCTTCCTCCATATATACAGCCCTTAGGGCACCGTTTAGACTTTGGGTTTTGTTTAGACTAAAAGTTCGCCATAACTGCAACTTCGCGTACTTCGTTTGTGTTCAACGACCAGACCAAGACGTTACAGAACCCCACCTTCATTAATAAAGCTTTCCTCTTATATTCGCAATATCCAGATTGCAATCTCCGTTTCTTGCTTGTTCTTCATTTGCTCGCAGGAAACAGACCCTCGTGATTAGGTTGATCGTGCTCCGGCGTGGTCAATAACCCCTTGGAAGTTGGTTTAGCGATTGCTAAGGCGCGACGTCTCGCACGTTTGTAGTCAGATCGTCAAGGTCGACTCCCACAGAAAACGATAGTCACCATCTCATCGAAACATCGGGACACCTTTGCCTCTATCAAAGTGTTCCCCCTAACTATGCACCATTGCGAAAGTTCGTTGTTTCGAAGCACCACGTGATGGTCGGGTGTGATAGATTCTAACGTTCACATACAATGGGTGTAAGCCAGATTTACACATGCGAAACACTTAGGTTGATTTGATGAGCCTAGATGTACATACATGGCCTCGGAACACAAGAGACTAAAAGGTCGAACATGAGTCGTATGGTAGATACGATCAACATGGAGATGTTCACCGTTGAGGACTAGTCTGTCTCACATGATGATCGGACACGGCCTAGTCTATTTGGATCATGTATCACTTAGATGACTAGAGGGATGTCTATCTGAGTGGAATTCATTAAATGATTTGATTAGATGAACTTAATTATCATGAACATAGTCAAAAGATCTTTGCAAATTATATCATAGCTTACGCTTTAGTTCTACTGTTTAAGATATGTTCCTAGAGAAAATTTAGTTGAAAGTTGACAGTAGCAATTATGCGGACTGGGTCCGTATACTAAGGATTGTCCTCATTGCTGCACAGAAGGATTATGTCCTTAATGCACCACTCGGTGTGCTGAACCTCGAGCGTCGTCTGTGGAGGCTGTGAACATCTGACATACACGTTTTGATGACTACGTGATAGTTCAACGCGTAATGCTAAACGGTTTAGAATTAAGGCGCCAAAGACATTTTGAAATGTCACAGAACATATGAGATTTTCCAAGGACTGAAATTGAGATTTCAGGCTCGTGCCCACGTCAAGAGGTATGAGACCTCCAACAAGTTTCTTAAGCCAGGGAGAAAAGCTCAATCATTGAGCATGTGCTCAGATTGTGTGAGTACTACAATCGCTTGAATCGAGTGGGAGTTAATCTTCCAGATGACATAGTGATGGTTCTCCAAAGTCACTGCCACCAAGCTACTAGAGCTTCGTGATGAACTACAACATATCAGGGATAGATATGATGATCCTCGAGCTATTCGCGACGTTTGACACCCCGAAAGTAGAAATCAAGTAGGAGCATCAATTGTTGATGGTTAGTAAAACCACTAGTTTCAAGAAGGGCAAGGGCAAGAAGGGATACTTCATGAAACGGCAAATCAGTTGCTTCCCTAGTGAACAAACCCAATGTTGAACCCAAACCCGAGACTAAGTGCTTCTGTAATGAGGGGAACGGTCAATGAAGCAGAACTACCCTAGATACTTGGTAGATGAGAAGGTTGGCAAGGTCGACAGAAGTATATTGGATATACATTATAGTAATGTGTACTTTACTAGTACTCCTAGTAGCACCAGGGTATTAGATACTGATTCGGTTGCTAAGTGTTAGTAACTCGAAATAAAAAGCTACGGAATAAACGGAGACTAGCTAAAGGTGAGATGACGATATGTGTTGGAAGTGTTTCCAAGGTTGATGTGATCAAATATTGCATGCTCCCTCTACCATCGGGATTGGTGTTAAACCTAAATAATTGTTATTTGGTGTTTGCGTTGAGCATCGACATGATTGGATTATGTTTATCGCAATACGGTTATTCATTTAAGGAGAATAATGGTTACTCTGTTTATTTGAATAATACCTTCAATGGTCTTGCATCTAAAATGAATGGTTTATTGAATCTCAATCGTAGTGATACACATGTTCATGCCAAAAGATATAAGATAGTAATGATAGTACCACATACTTGTGGCACTGCCATTTGAGTCATATTGGTATAAAACGCATGAAGAAGCTCCATGTTGATGGATTTTTGGACTCACTCATTTTTGAAAAGTTTGAGACATGCGAACCATGTCTATTGGTATATACACATGAAGGAACTCCATGCAGATGGATCGTTTGGACTCATTTGATTTTGAATCACTTGAGACATGCAAATCATACCACATGGGCAAGATGACTGAAAGGCCTCATTTTCAGTGCGATGGAACAAAAGAGCAACTTATTGGAAGTAATACATTTGATGTGTCCAACCCAATAAGTGCCGAGGCACACAGTGAATATCGTTATGCTCTTACTTCACAAATGATTTGAGTAGATTCTAAGTATATTTACTTGATGAAACACAAGTCTGAATTATTGAAAGGTTCAAGTAATTTTAGAGTGAAGTTGAAGATTGTCGTGACAAGAGGATAAAATGTCTATGATATGATCATAGAGATGAATATCTGAGTTACATGTTTGGCACACAATTAAGACATTGTGGAAATTGTTTCACAACTGATACCGCTTTGAACACCATAGTGTTATGGTGTGTCCGAACATCATAGATGCACCCTATTGGATGTGGTGAATACCATGATGTCTCTTATCAAATTACCACTATCATTTATGGGTTAGGCATTAGAGACAACCACATTCACTTTAAATAGGGCACCAAGTAATTCTATTGAGATGACAGCGTATGAACTATGGTTTAGAGAAACCTAAGCTGTCGTTTCTTAAAAGTTTGGGGCTGCGATGCTTATGTGAAAAAGTTTTAGCCTGATAAGCTCGAACCCAAAGCGGATAAATGCATCTTCATAGGACACCCAAAATAGTTGGGTACACCTCCTAATTCAGATCTGGAAGCAAAAGAGATTGTTTCTAGAAACGGGTCCTTTCTTGAGGAAAAGTTTCTCTCGAAAGAATTGAGTGGGAGGATGGTGGAGACTTGATGAGGTTATTGAACCATCACTTCAACCAGTGTGTAGCAGGGCACAGGAAGTCGTTTCTATGGCGCCTACACCAATTGAAGTGAAAGCTGATGATAGTGATCATGAAACTTCGGATCAAGTCACTACCAATCCTCGTAGGTCAACAAGGATGCATACTACTTCAGAGTGGTACGGTAATCCTACCTTGGAGGTCATGTTGCTAGACAACAATGAACCAACGAGCTATGGAGAAGCGATGGTGGGCCCGGATTCCGACAAATGGCTCAAGGCCATAATATCCGAGAGAGGATCCATGTCTAAAAACAAAGTGTAGACTTTGGAAGAACTACTTAATGGTCGTAAGGCTGTTGGGTACAGATGGATTTTAAAAGGAAGACAGACAATGGTGGTAAGTGTCACCATTAAGAAAGCTCGACTTGTCGCTAAGATGTTTTCCGGAAAGTGAAAGGATTTGACTACGATGAGCTTTTCTCACTCGTAGCGATGCTAAGAGTCTGTTGTAATTATATTAGCAGTTACTGCATTATTTATGAAATCTTGCAGATAGGATGTCAAAACATTGTTTCCTCGACGATTTTCTTGAGGAAAGGTTGTATGTGATACAACCAGAAGGTTTTGTCAATCCTAAAAGATGCTAACAAGTATGCAAAGCTCCAGCAATCCTTCTAAGGACTCGAGTAAGCATCTCGGAGTTGGAATATATGCTTTGATGAGATGATCAAAGATTTTGGGTTTATACAAAAGTTTATGAGAAACTTGTGTTTCCAAAGAAGTGAGTGGGAGCACTATAGAATTTCTGATGAGTATATGTTGTTGACATATTGTTGGTTGGAAATGATGTATAATTTCTGGAAAGCATATAGGGTTGTTTGAAAGGTGTTTTCAAAGGAAAACATGGATTAAGCTACTTGAACATTGAGCATCAAGATCTATAAGGATAGATCAAAATCACTTGATAGTACTTTCAAATGAATACACACTGTGACAAGATTTTGAAGGACTTCAAAATAGGTCGACAAAGAAGGAGTTCTTGGCTGTGTTATAAGTTCTGAGGATTGAGTAAGACTTAGGACCTACCACAACATAAGAGAGACAAAGGACGAAGGTCGTCCCCTATGCTTTAGGCGCAGGCTCTACAGTATGCTGTGGTGTGTACCGCACCTGAACTTTGCCTTGCCATGAGTCAGTCAAGGGGTACAAGAGTGATCCAGGAATGGATTACTGGAACAGTCAAAGTTATCCTTAGTGGACTAAGTAATTTTTCTCAATTATGGAGGTGGTAAAAGAGTTCGTCGTAAAGGGTTATGTCGATGCAAACTTTGACACTAATTAATCTGGATGACTCTGAGTAGTAAACCGGATTTGTATAATAGAGCAGTTATTTGGAATAGCTCCAAATAGCGCGTGGTAGATGACATAGAAATTTGTAAAGCACACATGGATCTGAAAGGTTCAGACCCGTTGACTAATAACCTCTCTCATAAGCGAGATATGATAAAACCCCATGGGTATTGGATTCATTGCAATCACATAGTGATGTGAACTAGATTACTGACTCTAGTGCAAGTGGGAGACTAATGGAAATATGCCCTAGAGGCAATAATAAAATGGTTATTATTATATTTCCTTGCTCATGGTAATTGTCTATTGTTCATGCTATAATTGTATTAACTGGAAGCCATAATACATGTGTGAATACATAGACTACAACATGTCCCTAGTGAGCCTCTAGTTGACTAGCTCGTTGATCAATAGATGGTTATAATTTCCTGACATGGACATTGGATGTCATTGATAACGGGATCACATCATTAGGAGAATGATGTGATGGACAAGACCCAATCCTAAGCATAACACAAGATCGTGCAGTTCATTTGCTAAGAGCTTTTCTAACGTCAAGTATCATTTCCATAGACCATGAGATTGTGCAACTCCCGGATACCGTAGGAATGCTTTGGGTGTACCAAATGTCACAACGTAACTGGGTGGCTATAAAGGTGCACTACAGGTATCTCTGAAAGTGTCTGTTGGGTTGGCACGAATCGAGACTGGGATTTGTCACTCTGTATGATGGAGAGGTATCTCTGGGCCCACTCGGTAATGCATCATCATAATGAGCTCAATGTGACTAATGAGTTAGCCATGGGATCATGCGTTACAGAACGAGTAAATAGACTTGCCGGTAACGAGATTGAACGAGGTACGGGGATACCTACGATCAAATCTCGGGCAAGTAGCATACCGATGGACAAAGGGAATTGTGTACGAGATTAAATGAATCCCCGACATAGTGGTTATCCGATGAGATCATCGTGGAACATGTGGGTGCCAATATGGGTATCCATATCCCGCTATTGGTTATTGATCGGAGAGGTATCTAGGTCATGTCTGCATGGTTCCCAAACCCGTAGGGTCTACACACTTAAGATTCGGTGACGCTAGAGTTGTTATGGGAAATAGTATGTGGTTACCGATGGTTGTTCTGAGTCCCGGATGAGATCCCGCACATGACGAGGAACTCCGGAATGGTATGGAGGTGAAGATCAATATATTGGACGAAGGGTATTGGACTTCGGAATTGTTCCGGGAGTACCGGGTGACGACCAGCGTGTCCGAAAGGGATTTCGGAGGCCCCGACAAGCGTTGGGGGGCCTTATGTGCCAAGGAGAGGGGGCACATCAGCCCACTAAGGGGCTGTGCGCCCCTCCCACCACAACTCACATAACCTAGGGAGGTGGGGGCGCCTCCCCTAGGGCAGCAGCCCCTCCCGGCTTGGGGGGGCAAGTTTCCTAGGGTTGGGGCGCACAAACTGTAACGCCCCGGATTCGATGCGCCAGGTGTCCGCCAGTCATTTGCCGTCGTTGCCATGTCATTTTCTTGCGTGTTGCATTTTATCACGTCATCATGTGCATTTCATTTTGCATACATATTCGTTTCATGCATCCGAGCTTTTTCCCCGTTGTCCGTTTTGCAATCCGGCACTCCTATGCCCTCCGGCATTCCCCTTTTGTCTCCTGTTGTGAGCGGGTGTTAAACTTTCTCGGAATGGCCCGAGGTTTGCCAAGCGGCCTTGGTATAGCACCGGTAGACCACCTGTCAAGTTTCGTGCCATTTGGAGGTCGTTTGATACTCCAACGGTTAACCGGGGAACCGTAAAAGCCTCTTTTGTTTGCAGCCCAACACCCCTCCAATGTGGCCCAAAACTCATCCAAACCCCCTCCATGCTCTCGGTCGTTCGATCACGATCGTGTGGGCTAAAACCGTGCCTCATTTGGACTCTCCTAGCTCCCTCTATCTATTTATATGTGCCCCTCCCCGAAATTTCGCGGATGAAACCCTACCTTCTTCCTCCTCCCACCGCCGGACATGTCCGCGCCGCTACCGGACATGTCCGCCACCGCGCCCGAGCCAATCACGTGTTGCCACGTCATCCACCGTCGCCCCTGCTCCTCTCTGCGCCGCCGCCCGGCCCGGCCGCCCTCCGCCGCCCGGCGTTCCGGCGCCACCCGCCGCCGCCCGCTCCCGCGGCCGCCGCCCCCGGTCGCCTCCCCGCGGCTCCCCGCCCTGCTTCCCGGCTCCCTGCCGGAGCCGCCTGCTTCTCCCGACCGCGAAGCCTGGCCTCCGCGCCCCGCCGTCGTCCTCCCGCGCACGGCCCCGGAGACTCCCGTCGCCGGCCATCCCTGCCGGAGCTGCTCCGACCCCGCCGCCCTTCGCTATGCTCCGCCAGACGCCGCCGCGCCCGGTCGCGCCCCCCCCCCCCCCCGCCGGATCCGGTACGGGACCGGCCGGATCCAACTCCGCCGCCGCCTTCCCCGTGTTTTCCAGGGAGATTCTGACAAACTTCGACGAGCTCGCGCCGTCGCCTCGGGAACCGTGCCCCAGATCCAGATCCGGACAAACCCTAAGGTTGACCCCGAATTTTGCCCAAGTCCCTAGAGTTCATAATTTTTTCATGCCCTGTTCATCGCATCATAACTTGTTGCGTACTGCTCCGTTTCGTGCATGTAATATGTCAATTTTTTCGCCTCAACGAGTACTTCATTTCATTCCATTGCATCATGTTCATTTGAGCTCATCTTGATGCCTGAATCATCGTTGCAAGAGTGCTATATGATGTTGTCTGCTGTCTGTTAACAGAACATGCTCATTTGTCATTTTTGCCATGTTTGATGTGTGCATCTTATGAGGTTGATGTCTACATGTATTTTGAACTATGCCATGTCTTCTTTACAGAGGTGCTTGCATTGTGATCAATGTGGTAACTAGCACAAGCATGCAAACTAGGCTTCGAAATGTTGCTGATTTTAGTCCCTGTTCTGCTGTTATTTTGATGCCATGTAAACTTGATGCTACAGCGAGATCCAAGCATATTTTGAGATACTTCAGTAAGGATGTTTTGAACATATGGTTGTTCTCTATCCATTCATGTCCCTTGTTGCAATTATGGAGTAGTCTAGCATGTCATTTGCGTGCTCTACTTTTGCTCCAATATGTTTGCTGGCAGATTGTTTACATGCTATTCAATTTTGCCAAGGTTGTTGTAGTTTGTCATGGCATGCTATGAACTTGTTCTTGCCTTGGTTTGTTTCATAAACATGTCTTCTTGCTGATGCTATGCTTATCTTGTCATGCAATGACTTGTGGTGAGTGAATCAAGCTTGTTAAGTAGGGTACTTGCTGTTACTGTTTTGCTAGGCTGAATCTGTTATTTCGTGATGCTATGTAAACCTGCTACTACAAGTCATTCTATGCATAATCTGGATATGTTCACTAAGTGTGTTTTGTTCTACATGTTATGCTCTATCCATCCCTGCCCCTGGTTACATTTAAAGCCTGCTGTAGCTTGTTGTAATCATGCTCCAAAGTTGCTAAATAATGTTGCTGTCAGCCTATTAACATGAAGATCAGTTTTGCCATGTGATTTGCTAGTGATCCATGCACCCTATGAACTTGCTATTGCCATGCTTAGCTTCACAAACATGTCTTCTTACTGTTGGTTGCCTTTTCATGCCATGTATTGCTCTGTGGTGAGTGGTACAAGCTCACTAACATGCCTAATTATTGTTGTTCCTGCCATGTATGAATCTGTCATATCTTTTGCTATGTTTACATGAGTGCCATCATATCTTCTGATCCTTTTTGGCTCATGGTCAGTAAAGAACTTTTGTTCTATGGGTTTAGTAGATTCATCCCATGCCTTTGTTTTCCATGATAAGTTCCTGTAGCATGTTGTTTGATAGCTCTAAACATTGCAACCTGATGTTATTTCTGCAAAGTCTGAAACTGTTATCATTTGCAATCTTGCCATGTGTGTTTGAGCATGTTCTAGTGATTTCTGGAGATAGCTCATTGTTCATGTTTTGTTATGCTTTACCTGTACATCATGTCCATGCCTTTTGTTTTTATATTGAGCTGCTGTAGCATATTGTTTTGATGCTTGCAATATGCCTAGTTGCTGTTTTGGGCAGATTGTTGTTATGTCTTGTTTGGAGTGTATGTGTTGAACCGTTGCTCCGTTTTGAGCGTGCTCTATATGAAACTTGCTTGATTTTGCATTTAGTTTCATATTATCATGTTGCATCCTTGTTTTGAGGTGTTTGCTTGATGTTTGGATGCATTTTGCATCAATGCCATGTTTAACTTGTTTTGCTCATATCTTCTAGGCTGTAGCTCCGAACTAAATGAACTTTATATGTAACTTGACTAGAATCTCGTGTAGATCATATTTGTGCATCTTAACTTGCTGTTTAACAACTTGAACATAAGGTTTATTCAGATCTTGACAAATTTCGAAATATGCATATGACTTACCGGAATTGTTATATGTTGTTCCCGGCCTCATTTAAACTTGCCTTGATGTGTTGCTCTTGTTTCTATCATCTCTTGCCATGAGTAGCTTCATGTAGTCTTGTCTTGCATCATGCTTGTTGTGCATCATGTCTTGTCTATGTGTGGTGTGTTTACCATGTTGTGTGCTTCTTCTTGTTAGTTCCTGTTTCGTTGCGATCGTGAGGATTCGTCCGTCTACGCTTGGTTCGGCTTCATCCGTTCGTCTTCTTCATGGACTCGTTCTTCTTCCTTGCGGGATTTCAGGCAAGATGACCGCTACCCTGGATCTCACTACTATCATTGCTATGCTAGTTGCTTCGTTCTATCACTATGCTGTGTTACCTATCTTTTGCTCATCAAGCCTCCCAAATTGCCATGAACCTCTAACCTTTGACACCCTTCCTAGCAAACCGTTGCTTGGCTATGTTACCGCTTTGCTCAGCCCCTCTTATAGCGTTGCTAGTTGCAGGTGAAGTTGAAGATTGCTCCATGGTGGACAGGTTTATGTTCGGATATCACAATATCTCTTATTTAATTAATGCATCTATATATATGGTAAAGGGTGGAAGGCTCGGCCTTATGCCTGGTGTTTTGTTCCACTCTCACCGCCCTAGTTTCCGTCATACCGGTGTTATGTTCCCGGATTTTGCGTTCCATATGCGGTTGGGTGATTTATGGGACCCCCTTGACAGTTCGCTTTGAATAAAACTCCTCCAGCAAGGCCCAACATTGGTTTTACCATTTGCCTCACCACCACCTACATTTCCCTTGGGAGTAATTAACCCAAGGGTCATCTTTATTATAGCCCCCCCGGGCCAATGCTTGTCTAAGTGTTGGTCCGAACTAGAGCCCTTTGCAGCGCCCCCTCAGGGAAACTTGAGGTCTGGTTTTAGTTGTACGGATTGCTCATCCGGTGTTGCCCTGAGAGCGAGACATGTGCAGATCCTATTGGGATTGTCGGCGCATCGGGCGGTCTTGCTGGTCTTGTTTTACCATTGTCGAAATGTCTTGTAAACCGGGATTCGAGTCTGATCGGGTCTTCCTGGGAGAAGGTATATCCTTCGTTGATCACGAGAGCTTATCATGGGCTAAGTTGGGACACCCCTGCAGGGTATAATCTTTCGAAAGCCGTGCCCGCGGTTATGTGGCAGATGGGAATTTGTTAATGTCCGGTTGTAGATAACTTGACACCAGATCCGAATTAAAACACATCAACCGCGTGTGTAGCCGTGATGGTCCCTTTTCGGCGGAGTCCGGGAAGTGAAAACGGTTTTTGGTTATGTTTGACGTAAGTAGGAGTTCATGATCCCTTCTTGATCATTGCTAGCTTCACGACCGTTCCGTTTGCTCTCTTCTCGCTCTTATTTGCGTATGTTAGCCACCATATCATGCTTAGTCCCTGCTGCAACCTCACCACTTTACCCCTTCCTTTCCCTTTAAGCTTTGCTAGTCTTGATACCCATGGTAATGGGATTGCTGAGTCCTTGTGGCTCACAGATTACTACAACAACAGTTGCAGGTACAGGTTTTGGATGACCATGACGCGAGAGCGATGTTTGCTTGTTTTGGAGTTCTTCTTCCGCTTCTTCTTCGATCAGGGGATAGGTTCCAGGTCGGTAGCCTGGGCTAGCAGGGTGGATGTCGTTTGAGTTTCTGTTTGTGATTCATCCATAGTCGGATGATGCTCTCATGTATTGTGATGTTATACTCGTGTGGCATTGCATGCCTCTTGTATGTATCCCCATCTATTATGTAAGGTTGATGTAATGATATCCACCTTGCAAAAGCGTTTCAATATGCGGGTCTATCCTTGGTGGGACCTTCGAGTTCCTTTTGGATAGGGTCGCAAATTGGGCGTGACAAGTTGGTATCAGAGCCTCGACCGACCTTAGGAGCCCCCTTGATTGATCGTGTAGTTTGGCCGTTGTTGAGTCTAGAAGAAAACTGTTTTCGGAGTCTAGTTATATCCGAGAGTAGGAATTCTTTTTACTCCTCATCCCCTTCGTCGCTCTGGTGAGGAATCTTGACGTAGGTGTTTTGAATTATTTCTCTTCCCCTTCAAAATTTTCTATAGGATCACGCAGTTGGTTTTCTGATCGTTGTTCCTCAGCTCTTTTTATCCGGTGCATCCTCTTGTCAAGTCAATTCGACCTCTTTGGTTTACGAGATCAATCCTCGGTTCTTTCTCAATGTCATCTCAGTTGTTTTCTTTTCCCGACCACCCACACCTTCTTCTTCTCGGAACCGGAGTCCGTAATCGAGTATCCATCCTACTTGTGCGAAGTTTTTGCTCTCTCTCCTCAATGATTTCAACCGGTGTTCTCTCTTCAAGATATTCGTCGATTTCCCCTTCCAAGTTGCCTTTGTTTTCCCGCCCTCCCACCCTTTTCTACAAGGACTCGTATATTTTAATCAAGTATCCATTTATTCATGTGAAGTCTCTTCACTCTTTTCAATCAATGTTCCTATTTGGTGATTCTCAGGAAGATACTAACGGAGCTTCAAGTTCATCATCCTCCGTTCTTTTTTCTTCTCCGATGGATTTAATTCAAGCTTTCGGTGTTGATCTTATCCCTTTCCCCATTTCAAATGTTTTTCCATGTCGGTGCACCTCTTAATTGTTCACCTGTCTCTATTCTTATCTGGAGTGCTCAAGATATCTCAGAAGACATGTGTTTCCATTCTCAATCCGTTGAAGATATTTCGAGGTTGTTATCTCATTCAAGTCATTTAATTCAACTGGTGCAATCTCTCTTCAAAATTGTTCAACGGTGTTTTCTTTTGAGTGGGCCCTAACCAACAGGTCTTTTCCCAGGATCTTACCTGACTCTTCTAATTTTCCCAGAGCTTCTAAAATTCTTTTCAAAGTTTGATGTAAGAATGAATTTTCATCAGTCACTTGCCTTCTCCAAGGTCGCTTTCAAATTCTTTTCATCTTTGCCTCAACCTTTCCTCTTTTAATCCTCCCGGAGTATCTCAGCAATTTTGGTGGTGTTTCTCCTCGTCATTTGAAGATCGAGGAAGAGTTTTTCCTCTAAATCTTGGCCCACTCTCTTGAAAATTCGTGATTCTAGCTTGATGCCATCCTCTCATAATTATTTTAGATTGTGAGAATTCTTTTCACCCAGCCGGATCTATTCAGGAGTCTTGTCAGTTTGATTCTCCGGAGCACATCATCTTAGAATCATTCATTCTAGCCTTCAGCTCTCGTTATCCAAATCTTACCGGTGCATCGCTCAAGTGGTCTCTAATCAGCCCGTGATCTTTTCGTTCTCTTGTATCAAATTCCCTCAAGTATCTTCATTCGTTCCCTAATTCTTACTGGCGATTCACCCCTTTACTTCAGTCATTTTCGAATTCTTACGGT
The DNA here is from genome assembly GCF_018294505.1 of Triticum aestivum. NCBI lineage: Eukaryota > Viridiplantae > Streptophyta > Magnoliopsida > Poales > Poaceae > Triticum > Triticum aestivum. The sequence continues at coordinate 579,158,258 of NC_057804.1, forward strand.
GGTTCATTCAAGATTCTTTTCTTTGATTATCATTTTAATTCATTCGTTCTTTCGAATCCTACCGGTGGTTCATGAAGACCTTCTCAAGTTTGCGATATGTCACTTCTCAATCCTTTTCAAGAAGAATAAGTTGCATGCCAAATCCGGTTGTCATCAATTAAATTTGATGAAGGATAGGCATACAATAAATCTTACTCTTATTTCCTCCAAGTGATTAATCCCTTCCTTCGGAGTTTGTTCATGATGAATAAATTCTAGTTCCAAGTGTTTTTCATCTTTTCTTTTCCGGAGTTCAAATTTCCTCGGCCATTTCGTCGGAACCACCATCTGAATCATTGCAAGGCTTGAATCTTTATTCTTTCATCCTTCATTTCTATTTCATCATCCTTTTGTCACCGGAGTTCTTCATGGTGGTTCTTCATGATTTAATTCATTCTTCAAGACTTCATCAAGATTTTGTTGGAGGATTTCAAGTATGTTTTTTCTTGCGTCTCGAAGTGTAATTAATTCTCCATATTCTTTTGAAGTGGAGTTTTGCATTTCTTCGTTCTTCTCAGTTATCCAGTCTTTTCCATTTGTGGCCGGTTATCACCTTATGATCTTGAGATGTTACCTATAAGACCACAACAAGCTTATTCTTTTCGTTGTTGATTTTCTCAACAACTCCGTTTAAACCTTCCTTCTAAAGATGCTTGCAATTTCAATTTGTGGCACAAGTTGTTATTTTCTTCTCCATTCTTTTCATTCAACTCTTTCAATTCTTTCTGGAGGTTTTGTGTCATGTCTTCATCAAGTATCATTCCATCCTCTCAAGCTTGTGTTCTATTCCTCCATGTTTTAGCCGGAGTGCTGCCTAAATCCTTTCAGTCTTATTCGTTTCTTATCTCGTTCTACCCGGAGTGGTTTCAGAGTCTATCTGATTCCGTGAGCTCTCGATTCTCGTCGATCTTGTTGTTCCTCTCTTCTTCTCGAGTGCTCTCGATTCTTTGCTTCTTATCTTGAGTACTTGTTTCACCTCATCCCTTTCCCTTCCGTCTCGGTCCTAAGATCTCGGGGCGAGATCTCTTGTTAGTGGAGGAGTGTTGTAACGCCCCGGATTCAATGCGCCAGGTGTCCGCCAGTCATTTGCTGTTGTTGCCATGTCATTTGCTTGCGTGTTGCATTTTATCATGTCATCATGTGCATTTAATTTTGCATACGTATTCGTTTCATGCATCCGAGCTTTTTCCCCGTTGTCCGTTTTGCAATCCGGCACTCCTATGCCCTCCGACGTTCCCCTTTTGTCTCCTGTTGTAAGCGGGTGTTAAACTTTCTCGGAATGGCCCGAGGTTTGCCAAGCGGCCTTGGTATAGCACCGGTAAGACCGCCTGTCAAGTTTATTGCCATTGGAGGTCGTTTGATACTGCAACGATTAACGGGGGAACCGTAAAAAGCCTCTTTTGTTGCAGCCCAACACCCCTCCAAAGTGGCCCAAAACCCATCCAAACCCCCTCCATGCTTCTCTGCCGTTCGATCACGATCATGTGGGCGAAAACCGTGCCTCATTTGGACTCTCCTAGCTCCCTGTATCTATTTATATGTGCCCCTCCCCGAAATTTCGCGGATGAAACCCTACCTTCGTCCCTCCTCCCACCGCAGGACATGTCCGCGCCGCTACCGGACATGTCCGCCACCGCGCCCGAGCCAATCACGTGTTGCCACGTCATCTTGCCGTCGCCCCTTCTCCTCTCTACGTCGCCGCCCGGCCCGGCCGCCTCCGCCGCCCGGCGTTCCGGCGCCGTCCACCACCGCCCGCTCCCGCGGCGCCGCCCCCGGTCGCTCCCCACGCGCCGCCCTGCTTCGCCTCCCGCCGGAGCCGCCTGCCTTCTCGACCACGCCGCCCGACCTCCGCGCCCCGCCGTCGCCTCCCCGCGCCCGGAGCCTCCGTCGCCGGCCATCCCGCTCGGAGCTGCCCCGCCGCCGCCGCCCGCTGCGCTCCCCCAGAGCGCGCCGCCCTCGGCCTCCCCCCCGGGATCCGGATGGGCCGGCCGAATCCCTCCGGGCCACCCTCCCGCCTCCGGTGGCCGATTCCGCGAATCCGGCAGCTCGCCCGCGCGCGCCCTCGGAACCGTGCCCCAGATCCGATTCGGGAGACCCTAGGTTGACCACCGATATGCCAAGTCCCAGATTCATATTGACATTCATGCCCTGTTCATACATCATAACTTGCTGCATACTTGCTCCGTTTCATGCTTGGTAATATGTCAAATTGTTCGTCTCAACGAGTAGTTCATTTCGTTCCATTGCATCATGTTCATTTGAGCTCATCTTGATGCTTGAATCATCGTTGCAAGAGTGCTATATGATGTTGTCTGCTGTCTGTTAACAGAACATGCTCATTTGTCATTTTTGCCATGTTTGATGTGTGCATCTTATGAGGTTGATGTCTATATGTGTTTTGAACTATGCCATGTCTTCTTTTTAGAGGTGCTTGCCATGTATTTTTGTGATCAATGTGGTGACTAGCACAAGCATGCAAACTAGGCTTCATAATGTTGCTGATTTTAGTCCCTGTTCTGCTGTTATTTTGATGCCACGTAAACTTGATGCTACAGAGAGATCCAAGCATATTTTGAGATACTTCAGTAAGGATGTTTTGAACATATGGTTGTTCACTATCCATTCATGCCCCTTTTTGCAGTTATGGAGTAGTCTAGAATCTCATTTTCGTGCTCTACTTTTGCTCCAATATGTTTCCTGGCAGATTGTTTACATGTTATTCAATTTTGCCAAGGTTGCTGTAGTTGATCATTGCATGCTATGAACTTGCTCTTGCCTTGGTTTGTTTCATAAACATGTCTTCTTGCTGATGCTATACCTATCTTGTAATGCAATGACTTGTGGTGAGTGAATAAAGCTTGTTAAGTAGGGTACTTGTTGTTACTGTTTTGCTAGGCTGAATCTGTTATTTCGTGATGCTATGTAAACCTGCTGCTACAAGTCATTCTATGCATAATCTGGAGATGTTCATTAAGGGTGTTTTGTTCTACATGTTATGCTCTATCCATCTATGCCCCTGTTTGCATTTATAGCCTGCTGTAGCTTGTTGTAATCGTGCTCCAAAGTTGCTAAATAATGTTGCTGTCAGCCTGTTAACATGAAGATCAGTTTTGCCATGTGATTTGCTAGTGATCCATGAACCCTATGAACTTGCTATTGCCATGCTTAGCTTCACAAACATGTCTTATTACTATTGGTTGCCTTTTCATGCCATGTATTGCTCTGTGGTGAGTGGTACAAGCTCACCAACATGCCTACTTATTGTTGTTCCTGGCATGTATGAATCTGTCGTATCTTTTGCTATGTTTACATGAGTGCCATCATATCTTCTGATCCTTTTTGGCTCATGGTCAGTAAAGGACTTTTTTTCTATGGGTTTAGTAGATTCATCCCATGCCTTTTTTTGCCATGATAAGTTCCTGTAGCATGTTGTTTGATAGCTCTAAACATTGCAACCTGATGTTATTTCTGCAAAGTCTGAAACTGTTATCATTTGCAATCTTGCCATGTGTGTTTGAGCATGTTCTAGTGATTTCTGGAGATAGCTCAGTGTTCATGTTTTGTTATGCTTTACCTGTACATCATGTCCATGCCTTTTGTTTTTATATTGAGCTGCTGTAGCATATTTTTTTGATGCTTGCAATATGCCTAGTTGCTGTTTTGGGCAGATTGTTGTTATGTCTTGTTTGGAGTGTATGTGTTGAACCGTTGCTCCGTTTTGAGCGTGCTCTATATGAAACTTGCTTGATTTTGCATGTAGTTTCATATTATCATGTTGCATCCTTGTTTTGAGGTGTGTGCTTGATGTTTGGATGCATTTTGCATCAATGCCATGTTTAACTTGTTTTGCTCATATCTTCTAGGCCGTAGCTCCGAACTAAATGAACTTTATATGTAACTTGACTAGAATCTCGTGTAGATCATCTTTGTGCATCTTAACTTGCTGTTTAACAAATTGAACATAAGTTTTATTCAGATCTGGACCAATTTCGAAATATGCATATGAGGACTTACCGGAATTGTTATATGTTGTTCCCGGCTTCATTTAAACTTGCCTTGATGTGTTGCTCTTGTTTGAATCATCTCTTGCCATGAGTAGCTTCATGTAGTCTTGTCTTGCATCATGCTTGTTGTGCATCATGTCTTGTCTATGTGTGGTGTGTTTACCATGTTGTGTGCTTCTTCTTGTTAGTTCCTGTTTCGTTGCGATCGTGAGGATTCATCCGTCTACGCTTAGTTCGGCTTCATCCGTTCGTCTTCTTCATGGACTCGTTCTTCTTCCTTGCGGGATTTCAAGCAAGATGACCGCTACCCTGGATCTCACTACTATCATTGCTATGCTAGTTGCTTCGGTGTATCGCTATGCTGCATTACCTATCTTTTGCTCATCAAGCCTCCCAAATTGCCATGAACCTCTAACCTTTGACACCCTTCCTAGCAAACTGTTGCTTGGCTATGTTACCGCTTTGCTCAGCCCCTCTTATAGCGTTGCTAGTTGCAGGTGAAGTTGAAGATTGCTCCATGGTGGACAGGTTTATGTTGGGATATCACTTATTTAATTAATGCATATATATATGGTAAAGGGTGGAAGGCTCGGCCTTATGCCTGGTGTTTTGTTCCACTCTCGCCGCCCTAGTTTCCGTCACATCGGTGTTATGTTCCCGGATTTTGCGTTCCTTACGCTGTTGGGTGATTTATGGGACCCCCTTGACAGTTCGCTTTGAATAAAACTCCTCCAGCAAGGCCCAACATTGGTTTTACCATTTGCCTCACCACCACCTACATTTCCCTTGGGAGTAATTAACCCAAGGGTCATCTTTATTATAGCCCCCCCCCCCCCCCGGGCCAATGCTTGTCTAAGTGTTGGTCCGAACTAGAGCCCTTTGCAGCGCCCCCTCAGGGAAACTTGAGGTCTGGTTTTAGTTGTACGGATTTCTCATCCGGTGTTGCCCTGAGAACGAGATATGTGCAGCTCCTATCGGGATTGTCAGCGCATCGGGCGGTCTTGTTGGTCTTGTTTTACCATTGTCGAAATGTCTTGTAAACCGGGATTCCGAGTCTGACTGGGTCTTCCTGGGAGAAGGTATATCCTTCGTCGATCGCGAGAGCTTATCATGGGCTAAGTTGGGACACCCCTGCAGGGTATAATCTTTCGAAAGCCGTGCCCGCGGTTATGCGGCAGATGGGAATTTGTTGATGTCCGGTTGTAGATAACTTGACACCAGATCCAAATTAAAACGCATCAACCGCGTGTGTAGCCGTGATGGTCCCTTTTCGGCGGAGTCCGGGAAGTGAAAACGGTTTTTGGTTATGTTTGACGTAAGTAGGAGTTCATGATCCCTTCTTGATCATTGCTAGCTTCACGACCGTTCCGTTTGCTCTCTTCTCGCTCTTATTTGCGTATGTTAGCCACCATATCATGCTTAGTCCCTGCTGCAACCTCACCACTTTACCCCTTCCTTTCCCTTTAAGCTTTGCTAGTCTTGATACCCATGGTAATGGGATTGCTGAGTCCTCGTGGCTCACAGATTACTACAACAACAGTTGCAGGTACAGGTTTTGCGATGACCATGATGCGAGAGCGATGTTTGCTTGTTTTGGAGTTCTTCTTCCACTTCTTCTTCGATCAGGGGATAGGTTCCAGGTCGGTAGCCTGGGCTAGCAGGGTGGATGTCGTTTGAGTTTCTATTTGTGATTCATCCATAGTCGGATGATGCTCTCATGTATTGTGATGTTATACTCGTGTGGCATTGTATGCCTCTTGTATGTATCCCCATCTATTATGTAAGGTTGATGTAATGATATCCACCTTGCAAAAGCGTTTCAATATGCGGGTCTATCCTTGGTGGGACCTTCGAGTTCCTTTTGGATAGGGTCGCAAATTGGGCGTGACAAGTTGGTATCAGAGCCTCGACCGACCTTAGGAGCCCCCTTCATTGATCGTGTAGTTTGGCCGTTGTTGAGTCTAGAAGAAAACTGTTTTCGGAGTCTAGTTATATCCGAGAGTAGGAATTCTTTTTACTCCTCATCCCCTTCGTCGCTCTGGTGAGGAATCTTGATGTAGGTGTTTTGAATTATTTCTCTTCTCCTTCAAAATTTTCTTTAGGATCACGCAATTGGTTTTCTGATAGTTGTTCCTCAGCTCTTTTTATCCGGTGCATCCTCTTGTCAAGTCAATTCGACCTATTTGGTTTACGAGATCAATCCTCGGTTCTTTCTCAATGTCATCCTCAGTTGTTTTCTTTTCCCGCCCACCCACCCCTTCTTCTTCTCGGAACCGGAGTCCGTAATCGAGTATCCATCCTACTTGTGCGAAGTTTTTGCTCTCTCTCCTCAATGATTTCAACCGGTGTTCTCTCTTCAAGATATTCGTCGATTTCCCCTTCCAAGTTGCCTTTGTTTTCCCGCCCTCCCACCCTTTTCTACAAGGACTCGTATATTTTAATCAAGTATCCATTTATTCATGTGAAGTCTCTTCACTCTTTTCAATCAATGTTCCTATTTGGTGATTCTCAGGAAGATACTAACGGAGCTTCAAGTTCATCATCCTCCGTTCTTTTTTCTTCTCCGATGGATTTAATTCAAGCTTTTGGTGTTGATCTTATCCCTTTCCCCGTTTCAAATGTTTTTCCATGTCGGTGCACCTCTTAATTGTTCACCTGTCTCTATTCTTATCCGGAGTGCTCAAGATATCTCAGAAGACATGTGTTTCCATTATCAATCCGTTGAAGATATTTCGAGGTTGTTATCTCATTCAAGTCATTTAATTCAACCAGTGCAATCTCTCTTCAAAATCGTTCAACGGTGTTTTCTTTTGAGTGGGCCCTAACCCACAGGTCTTTTCCCAGGATCTTACCTGACTCTTCTAATTTTCCCAGAGTTTCTAAAATTCTTTTCAAAGTTTGATGTAAGAATGAATTTTCATCAGTCACATGACTTCTCCAAGGTCGCTTTCAAATTCTTTTCATCTTTGCCTCAACCTTTCCTCTTTTAATCCTCCCGGAGTATCTCAGCAATTTTGGTGGTGTTTCTCCTCGTCATTTGAAGATCGAAGAAGAGTTTTTCCTCTAAATCTTGGCCCACTCTCTTGAAAATTCGTGATTCTAGCTTGATGCCATCCTCTCATAATTACTTTAGATTGTGAGAATTCTTTTCACCCAGCCGGATCTATTCAGGAGTCTTGTCAGTTTGATTCTCCGGAGCACATCATCTTAGAATCATTCATTCTAGCCTTCAGCTCTCGTTATCCAAATCTTACCGGTGCATCGCTCAAGTGGTCTCTAATCAGACCGTGATCTTTTCGTTCTCTTGTATCAAATTCCCTCAAGTATCTTCATTCGTTCCCTAATTCTTACTGGCGATTCACCCCTTTACTTCAGTCATTTTCGAATTCTTACGGTGGTTCATTCAAGATTCTTTTCTTTGATTATCATTTTAATTCATTCGTTCTTTCGAATCCTACCGGTGGTTCATGAAGACCTTCTCAAGTTTGCGATATGTCACTTCTCAATCCTTTTCAAGAAGAATAAGTTGCATGCCAAATCCGGTTGCCATCAATTAAATTTGATGAAGGATAGGCATACAATAAATCTTACTCTTATTTCCTGCAAGTGATTAATCCCTTCCTTCGGAGTTTGTTCATGATGAATAAATTCTAGTTCCAAGTGTTTTTCATCTTTTCTTTTCCGGAGTTCAAATTTCCTCGGCCATTTCGTCGGAACCTCCATCTGAATCATCGCAAGGCTTGAATCTTTATTCTTTCATCCTTCATTTCTATTTCATCATCCTTTTGTCACCGGAGTTCTTCATGGTGGTTCTTCATGATTTAATTCATTCTTCAAGACTTCATCAAGATTTTGTTGGAGGATTTCAAGTATCTATTTTCTTGCGTCTCAAAGTGTAATTAATTCTCCATATTCTTTTGAAGTGGAGTTTTGCATTTCTTCGTTCTTCTCAGTTATCCAGTCTTTTCCGTTTGTGGCCGGTTATCACCTTATGATCTTGAGATGTTACCTATAAGACCACAACAAGCTTATTCTTTTCGTTGTTGATTTTCTCAACAACTCCGTTTAAACCTTCCTTCTAAAGATGCTTGCAATTTCAATTTGTGGCACAAGTTGTTATTTTCTTCTCCATTCTTTTCATTCAACTCTTTCAATTCTTTCTGGAGGTTTTGTGTCATGTCTTCATCAAGTATCATTCCATCCTCTCAAGCTCGTGTTCTATTCCTCCATGTTTTAGCCGGAGTGCTGCCTAAATCCTTTCAGTCTTCTTCGTTTCTTATCTCGTTCTACCCGGAGTGGTTTCAGAGTCTATCTGATTCCGTGAGCTCTCGATTCTCGTCGATCTTGTTGTTCCTCTCTTCTTCTCGAGTGCTCTCGATTCTTTGCTTCTTATCTTGAGTACTTGTTTCACCTCATCCCTTTTCCCTTCCGTCTCGGTCCTAAGATCTCGGGGCGAGATCTCTTGTTAGTGGAGGAGTGTTGTAACGCCCCGGATTCGATGCGCCAGGTGTCTGCCAGTCATTTGCTGTTGTTGCCATGTCATTTGCTTGCGTGTTGCATTTTATCATGTCATCATGTGCATTTCATTTTGCATACGTATTCGTTTCATGCATCCGAGCTTTTTCCCCGTTGTCCGTTTTGCAATCCGGCACTCCTATGCCCTCCGACGTTCCCCTTTTGTCTCCTGTTGTAAGCGGGTGTTAAACTTTCTCGGAATGGCCCGAGGTTTGCCAAGCGGCCTTGGTATAGCACCGGTAGACCGCCTGTCAAGTTTATTGCCATTTGGAGGTCGTTTGATACTGCAACGATTAACTGGGGAACCGTAAAAGCCTCTTTTGTTTGCAGCCCAACACCCCTCCAAAGTGGCCCAAAACCCATCCAAACCCCCTCCATGCTCTCTGCCGTTCGATCACGATCGTGTGGGCAAAAACCGTGCCTCATTTGGACTCTCCTAGCTCCCTCTATCTATTTATATGTGCCCCTCCCCGAAATTTCGCGGATGAAACCCTACCTTCTTCCTCCTCCCACCGCCGGACATGTCTGCGCCGCTACCGGACATGTCCGCCACCGCGCCCGAGCCAATCACGTGTTGCCACGTCATCTGCCGTCGCCCCTTCTCCTCTCTACGCCGCCGCCCGGCCCGGCCGCCCTCCGCCGCCCGGCGTTCCGGCGCCGTCCGCCACCGCCCGCTCCCGCGGCCGCCGCCCCCGGTCGCCTCCCCGCGACTCGCCGCCCTGCTTCCCGACTACCCGCCGGAGCCGCCTGCTTCTCCCGACCACGCCGCCCGACCTCCGCGCCCCGTCGTCGTCCTCCCGCGCGCGGCCCCGGAACCTCCCGTCGCCGGCCATCCCCGCCGGAGCTGCTCCGACCCCGCCGCCCTTCGCTGGGCTCCGCCAGAGCCGCCGCGCCTGGTCGCGCCTCCCCCGGCCGGATCCGGGATGGGACCGGCCGAATCCAACTCCGGGGCCACCTTCCCCGCATTTTCCGGTGAGATTCCGACGAACTCCGGCGAGCTCGCGCCGCCGCCTCGGGAACCGTGCCCCAGATCCAGATCCGGACGAACCCTAAGGTTGACCCCGAATTTTGCCCAAGTCCCTAGAGTTCATAACTTTTTCATGCCCTGTTCATTGCATCATAACTTGCTGCATACTGCTCCATTTCATGCATGTAATATGTCAAATTGTTCGTCTCAACGAGTACTTTATTTCGTTCCATTGCATCATGTTCATTTGAGCTCATCTTGATGCCTGAATCATCGTTGCAAGAGTGCTATATGATGTTGTCTGCTGTCTGTTAACAGAACATGCTCATTTGTCATTTTTGCCATGTTTGATGTGTGCATCTTATGAGGTTGATGTCTATATGTGTTTTGAACTATGCCATGTCTTCTTTTTAGAGGTTCTTGCCATGTATTTTTGTGATCAATGTGGTGACTAGCACAAGCATGCAAACTAGGCTTCATAATGTTGCTGATTTTAGTCCCTGTTCTGCTGTTATTTTGATGCCACGTAAACTTGATGCTACAGAGAGATCCAAGCATATTTTGAGATACTTCAGTAAGGATGTTTTGAACATATGGTTGTTCACTATCCATTCATGCCCCTTTTTGCAATTATGGAGTAGTCTAGAATCTCATTTTCGTGCTCTACTTTTGCTCCAATATGTTTCCTGGCAGATTGTTTACATGTTATTCAATTTTGCCAAGGTTGCTGTAGTTGATCATTGCATGCTATGAACTTGCTCTTGCCTTGGTTTGTTTCATAAACATGTCTTCTTGCTGATGCTATGCCTATCTTGTAATGCAATGACTTGTGGTGAGTGAATAAAGCTTGTTAAGTAGGGTACTTGTTGTTACTGTTTTGCTAGGCTGAATCTGTTATTTCGTGATGCTATGTAAACCTGCTGCTACAAGTCATTATATGCATAATCTGGAGATGTTCATTAAGGGTGTTTTGTTCTACATGTTATGCTCTATCCATCTATGCCCCTGTTTGCATTTATAGCCTGCTGTAGCTTGTTGTAATCATGCTCCAAAGTTGCTAAATAATGTTGTTGTCAGCCTGTTAACATGAAGATCAGTTTTGCCATGTGATTTGCTAGTGATCCATGAACCCTATGAACTTGCTATTGCCATGCTTAGCTTCACAAACATGTCTTATTACTATTGGTTGCCTTTTCATGCCATGTATTGCTCTGTGGTGAGTGGTACAAGCTCACCAACATGCCTACTTATTGTTGTTCCTGGCATGTATGAATCTGTCATATCTTTTGCTATGTTTACATGAGTGCCATCATATCTTCTGATCCTTTTTGGCTCATGGTCAGTAAAGGACTTTTGTTCTATGGGTTTAGTAGATTCATCCCATGCCTTTGTTTGCCATGATAAGTTCCTGTAGCATGTTTTTTGATAGCTCTAAACATTGCAACCTGATGTTATTTCTGCAAAGTCTGAAACTGTTATCATTTGCAATCTTGCCATGTGTGTTTGAGCATGTTCTAGTGATTTCTGGAGATAGCTCATTGTTCATGTTTTGTTATGCTTTACCTGTACATCATGTCCATGCCTTTTGTTTTTATATTGAGCTGCTGTAGCATATTGTTTTGATGCTTGCAATATGCCTAGTTGCTGTTTTGGGCAGATTGTTGTTATGTCTTGTTTGGAGTGTATGTGTTGAACCGTTGCTCCGTTTTGAGCGTGCTCTATATGAAACTTGCTTGATTTTGCATGTAGTTTCATATTATCATGTTGCATCCTTGTTTTGAGGTGTTTGCTTCATGTTTGGATGCATTTTGCATCAATGCCATGTTTAACTTGTTTTGCTCATATCTTCTAGGCCGTAGCTCCGAACTAAATGAACTTTATATGTAACTTGACTAGAATCTCATGTAGATCATCTTTGTGCATCTTAACTTGCTGTTTAACAAATTGAACATAAGTTTTATTCAGATCTGGACCAATTTCGAAATATGCATATGAGGACTTACCGGAATTGTTATATGTTGTTCCCGGCTTCATTTAAACTTGCCTTGATGTGTTGCTCTTGTTTGCATCATCTCTTGCCATGAGTAGCTTCATGTAGTCTTGTCTTGAATCATGCTTGTTGTGCATCATGTCTTGTCTAAGTGTGGTGTGTTTACCATGTTGTGTGCTTCTTCTTGTTAGTTCTTGTTTCGTTGCGATCGTGAGGATTCGTCCGTCTACGCTTAGTTCGGCTTCATCCGTTCGTCTTCTTCATGGACTCGTTCTTCTTCCTTGCGGGATTTCAAGCAAGATGACCGCTACCCTGGATCTCACTACTATCATTGCTATGCTAGTTGCTTCGGTCTATCGCTATGCTGCATTACCTATCTTTTGCTCATCAAGCCTCCCAAATTGACATGAACCTCTAACCTTTGACACCCTTCCTAGCAAACTGTTGCTTGGCTATGTTACCGCTTTCCTCAGCCCCTCTTATAGCGTTGCTAGTTGCAGGTGAAGTTGAAGATTGCTCCATGGTGGACAGGTTTATGTTGGGATATCACTTATTTAATTAATGCATATATATATGGTAAAGGGTGGAAGGCTCGGCCTTATGCCTGGTGTTTTGTTCCACTCTCGCCGCCCTAGTTTCCGTCACATCGGTGTTATGTTCCCGGATTTTGTGTTCCTTACGCTGTTGGGTGATTTATGGGACCCCCTTGACAGTTCGCTTTGAATAAAACTCCTCCAGCAAGGCCCAACATTGGTTTTACCATTTGCCTCACCACCACCTACATTTCCCTTGGGAGTAATTAACCCAAGGGTCATCTTTATTATAGCCCCCCCCCGGGCCAATGCTTGTCTAAGTGTTGGTCCGAACTAGAGCCCTTTGCAGCGCCCCCTCAGGGAAACTTGAGGTCTGGTTTTAGTTGTACGGATTTCTCATCCGGTGTTGCCCTGAGAACGAGATATGTGCAGCTCCTATCGGGATTGTCAGCGCATCGGGCGGTCTTGTTGGTCTTGTTTTACCATTGTCGAAATGTCTTGTAAACCGGGATTCCGAGTCTGATTGGGTCTTCCTGGGAGAAGGTATATCCTTCGTTGATCGCGAGAGCTTATCCTGGGCTAAGTTGGGACACCCCTGCAGGGTATAATCTTTCGAAAGCCGTGCCCGCGGTTATGCGGCAGATGGGAATTTGTTGATGTCCGGTTGTAGATAACTTGACACCAGATCCGAATTAAAACGCTTCAACCACGTGTGTAGCCGTGATGGTCTCTTTTCGGCGAAGTCCGGGAAGTGAACACGGTTTTGGGTTATGTTTGACGTAAGTAGGAGTTCAGGATCCCTTCTTGATCATTGCTAGCTTCACGACCGTTCCGTTTGCTCTCTTCCTGCTCTTATTTGCGTATGTTAGCCACCGTATCATGCTTAGTCGTTGCTGCAACCTCACCACTTTACCCCTTCCTTTCCCTTTAAGCTTTGCTAGTCTTGATACCCATGGTAATAGGATTGTTGAGTCCTCGTGGCTCACAGATTACTACAACAACAGTTGCAGGTACAGGTTTTGCGATGATCATGACGCGAGAGCGATGTTTGCTTGTTTTGGAGTTCTTCTTCCGCTTCTTCTTCGATCAGGGGATAGGTTCCAGGTCGGCAGCCTGGGCTAGCAGGGTGGATGTCGTTTGAGTTTAAGTTTGTGATTCATCCGTAGTCAGATGATGCTCTCATATATTGTGATGTTGTACTCGTGTGGCATTGTATGCCTCTTGTATGTATCCCCATCTATTATGTAATGTTGATGTAATGATATCCACCTTGCAAAAGCGTTTCAATATGCGGGTCTATCCTTGGTGGGACCTTCGAGTTCCTTTTGGATAGGGTCGCAAATTGGGCGTGACACAAACCCATCTAGGGTTTCCCCTGTGGCCGCTGCCCCTCCCCTAGGGAAACCCTAGGGCGCTTCTTCCTCCCCCCTTCCCCCTATATATAGTGAGGGAGAGAGAGGGCAACGGTATTCCCCTTCCCTGGCGCAGCCCCTCCCTCCTCCAACACTACCTCCTCCTCCGTAGAGCTTGCCGAAGCCCTACAGGAAAACCACAAGCTCGACCACCATGCCGTCATGCTGCGGGAGCTCTCCCTCAACTTCTCCTCTACCCTTGTTGATCAAGAAGGAGGAGTTGTCCCCGGGCTGTACGTGTGTTGAACGCGGAGGCACCATTCGTTCAACGCTATATCGGATCTTCCGCGATTTGAATCGCCGCAAGTATGACTCCATCAACCGCGTTCTTGTAACGCTTCCGCTTAGCGATCTTCAAGGGTATGAAGATGCACTCCCTCTCTCTCTCGTTTCTAGCATCTCCTAGATTGATCTTGGTGACACGTAGGATTTTTTTAAAATTGTTACTACGTTCCCCAATAGGAGCCAATATGGGCATCCAGGTTCCACTATGGGTTATTGACTGGAGAGGTGTCTCGGTTATGTCTACACAGTTCTCAAACCCGTAGAGTCCGCACGCTTAACGTTCATTGATGATATAGTGTTATACGAGTTATGTGATTTGGTGACCGAATGTTGTTCGGAGTCCCGGATGAGATCACGGACATGATGAGGAGTCACGAAATGGTCGAGAGGTAAAGATTAATATATAGGACGATGGTATTCAGACAACGGAAGTGTTCCGGAGGGTATTGGGTATTTATCAGGTCACCGAGAGGAGTTTCGGGCACCACCGGCAATCCTATGGGCCTTATGGGCCAAGTGATGGAACACACCAGCCCACAAGGGGCTGGTGCGCCCTATAGGGGCCAGCCATAGGAGGAGGAGAACTAAAGGGGGTGAAGAGAAAGGAAAGTATGGAGTAGGACTTCCCCTTCCTTCCCTCTCCCCCCTCTTTCCTTCCCCCTTGTGCATACATGGAAAAGGGGGGGGGGCGGGGGGGGGGGGGGGCGTAGGGAAAGGCAGGGCCGCTAGGGGGCGGCGGCCAAGTCCTAGGGCGCCCTAGCTGCCTCCTCTCCCCTCCCACCTATATATATGTGGGGAGGGGGTGGCACACAAGGACACACAACATTGTCTTAGCCGTGTGCGGCGCCCCCGTCCACCGTTTACTTCCCCGGTCATATTTTCATAGTGCTTAGGCGAAGCCCTGCGGAGATCACTTCACCATCACCGCCACCACGTCGTCATCCTGTAGGAACTCATCTAGGACTTCACCTGTATTACTGGATTAAGAAGGCGAGGACGTCATCAAGCTGAACGTGTGTTGAACGCGGAGGTGCCGTACGTTCGGTGCTTGATCGGTTGGATTATGAAGAAGTTCGACTACATGAACCACGTTACTGAATGCTTCCTCTTTCGGTCTACGAGGGTACGTAGGCACACTCTCTCCCTCGTTGCTATGCATCTCCATGGATAGTTCATTGCGTGTGCGTAGAATTTTTTTTGTTTTCCATGCAACATTTCCCATAAGTGGCCTCATGAGCCAGGTCTGTGCGTAGATGTTTTGCACGAGTAGAACACAAAGAGTTGTGGGCGGTGATCGTCATTCTTCTTACCACCAAAGTCTTATTTTGATTCGGCGGCATTGTTAGATAAAGCGGCCCGGACAAACCTTACATGTCCACATACATGAGTCCGGTTCCACTGACAGACATGCAACTTGTTTTGCATAAAGGTGGTTGATGGGTGTCTGATTCTCCTACTTTAGTTGAATGGAATTTGACTGCGGCCGGTCCTTGTTGAAGGTTAAAAAAACAAAGATGATAAATCACCGTTGTGGTTTTTGTGGTGTAGGTAAGAACGGTTCTTACTAGAAGCCCGTAGCAGCCACGTAAAACTTGCAACAACAAAGTAGAGGACGTCTAACTTGTTTTTGCAGGGCATGTTGTGATGTGATATGGTCAAGATGTGATGAGTTATATGTTACTGTATGAAATGATCTTGTTTTGTAAATTATCGGCCACCGGCAGGAGCCTTATGGTTGTCTCTTTATTGTATAAAATGGATATGCCATGTAATTGCTTTACTTTATCTCTATGAGTTAGCAATAGTCGTAGAAGCACTAGTTGGCGAGATAACCACGACGCAACGATGGTGATCAAGGTGTCGAGCCGGTGACGATGGAGGTCATGACAATGCTTTGGAGATGGAGATCAAAAGCACAAGATGATGATGGCCATATCATGTCACATATTTTGATTGCATGTGATGTTTATCCTTTATGCATATTATTTTTCTTAGAACGGCGGTAGCATTATAATATGATCCCTTCACTAAATTTCAAGATAATAGTGTTCTCCCTGAGTATGCACTATTGCTACAGTTCGTCGTTTCGAGACACCACGTGATAGACTCTATGCTCACATACAACGGGTGTAAGACAGTTTTACACACGCGGAATACTTGGGTAAACTTGACGAGCCTAGCATGTACAAACATGTCCTCGGAACACTGGAGACCGAAAGGTCGAACATGAGTTATATAGTAGATATGATCAACATATAGATGTTCACCATTGATGACTACTCCATCTCACGTGATGATCGGACATGGTTTAGTTGATTTGGATCATGTCTAACTTAGATAACCCGAGGGATGTTGATTTAAGTGGGAGTTCTTTAGTTATTTGATTAATTGAACTTAAATTATCATGAACTTAGTCATGATAGTATTTGCATATCTATGTTGTAGATCAATGGCCCGTGCTACCGTTCTCGTGAATTTTAATGCGTTCCTAGAGAAAGCTAAGTTGAAAGATGATGGTAGCAACAACATGGACTGGGTCCGTAACTTGAGGATTATCGTCATTGCTGCACAGAAGAATTATGTCCTTGATGCACCGCTAGGTGACGCACCTGCTGCAGGAGCTGAAGCAGATGTTATGTACGTCTGGCAGGCTTGATGTGATGACTACTCTATAGTTCATTGTGCCATGCTTTACGACTTAGAATCAAAGACATTTTGAATGTCATGGAGCATATGAGATGTTCCAGGAGCTGAAAATTATTTTTCAAGCTAATGCCCCGGTTGAGAGATATGAAATCTCCAACAAGTTCTATAGCTGCAAGATGGAGTAGAATAGTTCAGTCAGTGAACACATACTCAAAATGTCTGGGTATCATAACCACTTGACTCAGCTGGGAATTGATCTTCCACCTGAGAGTGTTATTTACATAGTTCTTCAATCACTGCCACCAAGCTACAAAGGCTTCGTGATGAACTATAATATGCAAGGGATGGATAAGACAATTCCCGAGCTCTTCGCGATGCTGAAATCGGCGGAGGTAGAAATCAAGAAGGAGCATCAAGTGTTGATGGTTAATAAGGCCACTACTTTCAAGAAAAAGGGCAAAGGAAGAAACTTCAAGAAGAACGACAAACAGGTTGTCATTCCCACAAAGAAACCCAAAGCTGGTCCTAAGCCTAAAACAGAGTGCTTGTACTGCAAAGGAAGTGGTCACTGGAAGCGGAACTGCCCCAAGTATTTTGCGGATAAGAAGGATGGCAAAGTGAACAAAGGTATATTTGATATCACTACAGGAATCAGACACTTTGCCGTCTGCCATGGCTGACGGCAAAGGCATGCCCGGTGGACGGCAAAGGCCTTTGCCGTCCGCCAGCAGACGGCAACAAGTCCGGCTGAATAAGCTACGGCAAAGGGTTCTTTGCCGTCTGCTGGCGGACGAAAAAGATGAAACGGTCTTTGCCGTCCGCCAGCAGACGGCAAAGAGCCTGGACGGCACACGTGGGAGGTTAGGTACGTTAGATGGCTAATGACGTGCTTTGCTGTCTGCTAGCAGACGACAAAGAAGCAAAGGTCTTTGCCGTCTGCCAGCAGACGGCAAAGTGTCTAAAGTGTCCAGATGCACAGACGACAAATCTCCTTCTTTGCCATCTCTATCATTGATTTACAGTACGTTCAACAATTCATATTCATATGTATATCCCATGCATATATCACAAATATCAACACAGACCACAAGAAAATAAGAACATCACAAGATCATCCATAAAAACATGTATATCATACGACCTGTATCACAAAGTAAGATGAGATCACACAAGTGTCGACAAATAAGATCACAAAGGTTGGCCTCCACATAACACAAAACTTAGGTGAGCATCATGGGATCTAGAAGCAACACCACCTAACCTACTGGATGGACACTGCAGTCCAGACCCAACTCCACAAGCACACTACATACTGATTTGCGACCGCCCCGGTGATGCAACCACTACAACCAAAATTAAAGAGGCAAGGGAGGTGGGTGGTCTAGGTTGCTGTCTCCACGTTGCCTGTGTTTGCCATCTCTAAATGCCAACATGTGCAGGTTGTGGTCATCAGCCTTCTTCATGCCATCAGCATGATCACCATTGCCTCCCGCACCCCGTCATTATCAGGCTGATTTGCTGCTGCTGCTCGTCCTCCTACTCCATCTGCATGGATAAGAGCAAGTTAGTTGAATGGCATAAAAAAGCTATGACAAGAGTAATGTATAGTAAAATATTTTAGGCGTAAAATTTCAATATATAGAGCCAGCTCACAAGAATAAAGCAAGAGAAGGATTCGTGAAAGTACAAAACATAATTGAAACACGCCCAGTGGTGATGTCCGTGCTGGGCAATGATAACCCACAAGTATAGGGGATAATTGTAGCCTCTTTCAATTAGTAAGAGTGTCGAACCCAATGAGGAGCTAAAGGTAGAACAAATTTTCTCTCAAGTCCTATCTGCCACTGTTACGACTCTACGCACGTTTAACGTTCGCTTTACCTAGAACAAGTATGAAACTAGAAGTACTTTGTAGGTGTTGTTGGGATAGGTTTGCAAGATAATAAAGAACACGTAAATAAAAAGTAGGGGCTGTTTAGATAAAGAAGCAATAAAGTAAATATAGCGAGTGCGGAAAAGTGGTGGTAGGAGTTGTGAAATTGTCCCTAAGAAATTGACTACTTTACTAGACCGATAGCAAGTTTTATGTGGGAGAGGCATAAGCTAACATACTTTCTCTTCTTGGATCATATGCATTTATGATTGGAACTCTAGCAAGCATCCGCAAGTACTAAAGATCATTAAGGTAAAACCCAACCATAGCATTAGCATATGAAGTCCCCTTTATCCCATACGCCACAACCGCCTTACTCGGGTTTATGCTTCTGTCACTCAAGCAACCCACTATAAGCGAATCATGAACGTATTGCAACACCCTATAGCGGGAATCCCTCACCCTTGCGCGACTCGGACGGCACAATAGGACAGCAACATAACCACAAGCAAATTAAACCAATCATATCAATTTATCAATCACCGGTAGGACAACGAAAATCTACTCAGACATCATAGGATGGCAACACATCATTGGATAATAATATGACGCATAAAGCACCATGTTCAAGTAGAGGGTACAGCGGGTTGTGGGAGAGTGGACTGCTGAATATGGATGGGGAAAGGTGATGGAGATGTTGGTGAAGATGGCGGAGGTGTTGGTGAAGATCGCGATGGTGATGATGGCCCCCGGCAGTGCTCCGGCGCCACCGGAAGCAAGGGGGAGAGAGCCCCCCTTCTTCTTCTTCCTTGACCTCCTCCTTCTAGGGAGAAGGGTTTCCCCTCTGGTCCTTGGCTCCCATTGAAGGGTGGGGCGAGAGCCCCTCCGAGATTGGATCTATCTCTCTGTCTCTCTCTGTTTCTACGTTCCCAGATTCTGCCCCTTCACCATTTCTTTTATATCCGGAGATCCGTAACTCCGATTGGGGTGAATCTTTCGCCCATATCTTTCTCATAAAATTAGCTTTCTTGCGGAAAAAGAAGAGCGTCAACTGCCTTACGGGGGGCCCAGGAGGGTCCAGGGCACGCCTGCCGCCCTGGGGCGTGCCCCCTGTCTTGTGGCCCCCTCGGGCACCGTCTCGCGTTGATTTTTCCTCCCAAAAATCACAAATATTCCAAAATAATTCTCCGTCCATTTTTATCCCGTTTGGACTCCGTTTGATATTGGGTTTCTGTGAAACATAAAACATGCAACAAACAGGAACTGGCACTGGGCACTGGATCAATATGTTAGTCCCAAAAATAGTATAAAAAGTTGCCAAGAGTATGTGAAAGTTGAAGAATATTGGCATGGAACAATCAAAAATTATAGATACGACGGAGACGTACCAGCATCCCCAAGCTTAATTTCCGCTCGTCCTCGAGTAGGTAAATGATAAAAAAGATAAATTTTGATGTGGAATGCTATCTAGCATAATCTTGATCATATGTCTAATCATGGCATGAATATTAAGACACGAGTGATTCAAAGCAATAGTCTATCATTTGACAAAAAAAATACTTCGAGCGTACTAATAAAGCAATCATGTCTTTTCAAAACAACATGGCCAAAGAAAGTTATCCCTACAAAATCATATAGTCTGGCTGTTGCTCTATCTTCATCACACAAAGTATTTAATCATGCACAACCGCGATGACAAGCCAAGCAATTGTTTCATACTTTAATAATATCAAACTTTTTCAACTTTAACGCAATATATGAGCGTGAGCCATGAATATAGCACTATAGGTGGAATAGAATATGATGGTGGAGGTTATGTGGAGAAGACAAAAAGGGAGAAAGTCTCACATCGACGTGGCTAATCAATGGGTTATGGAGATGCCCATCAATTGATGTCAATTCGAGGAGTAGGGAATGCCAAGCAATAGATGCACTAAGAGCTATAAGTGTATGAAAGCTCAAGTTGAAACTAAGTGGATGTGCATCCAACTTGCTTGCTCATGAAGACCTCGGGCATTTGAGGAAGCCCATCATCGGAATATACAAGCCAAGTTCTATAATGAAAATTCCCAATAGTATATGAAAGTGATAACTCAAGTGTCGGAGTAATTGGCCACGGGTACCCCGAAGACGGAGAGACAATAAATCAAGACATCGGGGCTAGCAAAGCCCCTCAGTCCATCTGCCCGGCTGCTCCTGCCGGTTCCCCATCCGACTGCTCTGCCCGACCGGCTACCAGCTGCCGACTGCGCCAACCAGCCAGCTGCCGACTGCGCCAACCAGCCGGCTGCCGACTGCACCAACCAACCGGCTGCCTACTGTAGCCCGACCCGACACCGACAAGACCCCGACGTGGCGGCCATACCGCGGACGAGACAGCTGTACTGCAACATCATCTACAGTGTACCGTGTCCTCTGGGTACTGATTTATAAAGTACCCCAGGGGACAAGCATGACATGCACCATGCCACTAGCTATGCCTACATAGCTTCGCTTGTAAGCTACCCAAGGTAGCTTACAACCAAAGCCATTACCACCCATGCCACTAGCTAGCTTACACATTAAGCTAGCTACACACTATAAAAGGAGGATGGACTCCCACGGCCACACACTCCCCCACGGCCTTGCTTGGCCACTAGAGCATGCATGCTCACTCCGGATACACACATATACAGAGTCGGATGCCCATGACACTGATCCCAGATACAGCTCCAGGAGCACTTTGTAATGCCTGACGTACACCCCAGATATATACTCAGACATGCAGGAGTAGGGGTACTATCTCTCCGGAGAGCCCCGAACCTGGGTAAACTAGCGCGTGCTACTCGCATACCCGTCCCTGGATATTCCAGCAGCAGTCTTGCCCTCACATGAAGCCACCTTGTGGCATATGTCGTCTTTCACCCCCTCGTGAGAATACCACGATCTTTGGTGCCCACCGTGGGGCGGTACTATGGTACCGCGCTGCTGCTGGTTTCGCAGTCTGGGCGGGACCATCCTCGCCTTCACCGCCACGGCGTCACGCCATGTCACCGATAGCGATCGGGGGCTCGACATCGACACGCCCCCGGGGCGGCCACATGGGACGGCGCATCCGCCTCGTCGGCCTCGACACCGCTGAGCCAACCATGGTCAGATACAACCCATACACTAGCAAAATACTACCCAGACTACCCAATACACCCGTGCATAGTCCAGATGCAAGTCAGATACTAGTCGGATAGTCTGAACATTGGTCAGATAATGGCCCATACGCTGCTCGCCTCGACTCTTCTTCGTCCACGCAGGCGTGCATCCTCACCCGGCGCTCCCCCGCCTCACAGCGTTCCGAACGCCAGTGCGGACCCTCCGCCTTCGCGCTCCTCCTGGCGCAGCTGCTGGCCGCGGGCTTGGGGCTCCTCCTTGTCGCCTTCCCAGCTCCGCGCTGCTCCGTCCGTTGCCGCACCTCCAGCAGGCACGTCCACGCGGCTCCGCCTGCGGCTAGTTTGCCGCCCACCTCCTGCTCGCTCCTCTGCCCACGGCCGCGTGCCCGCGTTGGCCGAGTCGTCCGCATCACCGCGCTCCTCTCCACATCCAGTGGGTGGGCCGGCCTCCTCCAGCCGCTCCCCCTTGCCCGAGCTGCTGCCGCTCTTGGGCCCGGCCTCCCGCGGCCGCTGAGCTCCGCTAGCAGCGTCCCGCGCCGTTGCTGGTCCTCTGCCGGGTTCGCGCGCACCGACCACTGTCGGGTCCGGCTCCGCCCGTTCTCGCGACCGCGTGGCCGCGGCCCCCGCGACCAGCTCCGCCTTCACCCTCGCCAGCCTCGCCCCGCATTGGGCCTCCTCCGGCTTCGCCCGGCTGCCCATGGCCGCCTGCTGGCTTCGGCCAGCCTCCCGCACAGGCTGCTGCCGCATCCAGGCCCGGCCGCCTTCCGCGACTCGGCCGCCTCCGGCTCCGCCTACGCCGCCTGCTCAGCCACGCACGCACTGGCCGACTCCTGTCGCGGATCCACCTGTCCGGTCTCTGGCTGTTCGCGCGGCCGGCTATGCGCGTGCCTATCCGAATCCCCCGCCTTTGCGCTGCTCTGCCACAGTTCGGCCTCGTCGCCCCGCCTGTTCCGCGCCAACTCCGGCCTCCTCCGAGCCCGTCCGGGTTGCCTCCTGACTGCGCCGGCTCCGGCTCCTGCCGCCTGCCGTCTCCGCCGCGGCCCGGACGGCCGGCCTGGCCGTCGGCCGACCCCCGCGTCTCGTGCGCGGCTTCGTTCGCGCCTGGCTGCCTCCCGACGCGCCTGCTGGCTCCGCCTCCCCCAGTCCGGCTGCCCGCTTTGGCTGACTGCTCCACGCGAATGTAAAGAAAGAAAGAAAAAGAGAGGAGGAGTTCGACTGAAAAGTCAAAGAGCCGACTGCCCACTTCCGAAAAGAGGGACGTGCGTCTGGCTGCCCATAGCCGGCTCACAAGAAAAAGAAGCATCCGACTACCAACAGCCAGACAAAGAGAAGAAGAAAAAGGCATCAGCCTCAACAAACAAGACAAAGTAGTTGCCGGAAGATCCAGCCCGACTGCTCAGCAGTCGACCCGAATCTCGGGGGCTACATCCAGCGGATGCGCTGACGCGCCCCCGCGAAGAAGAAGACAAGGTAGTTACCGGAAGATCCGGCCCGACTGCTCAGCAGTCGGCCCGAATCTCGGGGGCTACACCCAGTGGGTGCGCTGGCGCTCCCACACGGAAGATTGCAAACAAGAGAAGAGTTTTCTCTATCTGCCAGCAGGCGGCAGAAGAGAAAAAAAGGAGGGCGCTCCCAGACGTCTCGCCGTCTGGCTGGCTGTACCAAGCCGGCTCGGTCGCGTCCCGCTCACTGCCTGGCCGGTCAAACCCGACCGGCTGGACCCTCCTCGAGCACCCGGAGCTCGAGGGCTAGACCCAGCGGGTGCGCCGGCGTGCTCCGTGAGCGCCGAGCCGCGCCGGCTGTCTTCCACAACCTCTGCTGCAACTACACGAAAATCAATGTGAGATTCTCACCCGCATATTTTTGCATCACGCAAGCACGGATAAGCCCGAGCAATGCTCGGGGGCTATCTCCGCATTTTATTATAGTTGCATCACTGTTCGCCCTAGCGCCAGCCAGAGTTGGCCCAGGGGCTGGCCGATTGGCCTGAGACGTTAGTCCCCATAGACGGCTTAGTAGCGTGCGCGGTACCAAAGGCCCACTCTCAGTCACAGACCGCAGAGCAGCTGTCCGGCTGGCAAGAGTGAACGCTGGAGGCCACCCACGCGAAAAACGTTCGGGAAGAAAAACGGTTCAGGCGACCCGGCCGTTTCCTTTACAAGTATCTGCTCGGTCGAATCTGCTCCCAGACTCTGAGTACTGTACACTCCACTTCGCGGCCCACTCTGAGCCACAGAGCACAGAGCGGCTGTCCGGCGAGCGAGAGCACAAGCCAAAAAGAGGAGGGAACACAAAAAAGATTGAAGGGGGCTCGGACGAAACTGAGTCGGCACCCTCCGCATAAAACTTGCAATGCTAAAAGTAATCATCTGATATATATGCGTGGACTAACTTTGTATTTTGCATGATCATTTCCATGAACACCCACCAAAAAACCTCCACCCAACTTTGCCAAGTTGCCCGGAGGCTTGGGGGCTACTGTCGGAGTAATTGGCAATGGGTACCCCAAAGACGGCGAGACAATAAATCAAGCCATCGGGGCTAGCAAAGCCCCTCAGTCCGTCTGCCCGGCTGCTCCTGCCGGCTCGCCGTCCGACTGCTTTGCCCGGTTGGCTGCCGGCTGCCGACTGCGCCAACCAGCCTGCTGCCGACTGCGCCAACCAGCCTGCTGCCGACTGCGCCAACCAACCGGCTACCGACTGCAGCCTGACCCGACACCGACAAGACCCTGATGTGGCAGCCATACTGCGGACGAGACGGCTGTACCACAATGTCATCTACAGTGTACCGTGTCCCCGGGTATTGATTTATAAAGTACCCAGGGGAAAAGCATGACATGCACCATGCCACTAGCTATGCCTACATAGCTTGGCTTGTAAGCTACCCAAGGTAGCTTACAACCAAAGCCACTACCACCCATGCCACTAGCTAGCTTACACATTAAGCTAGCTACACACTATAAAAGGAGGATGGACTCCCACGGCCACACACTCCCCCACGGCCTTGCTTGGCCACTAGAGCATGCATGCTCACTTCGGATACACACATATACAGAGTCAGATGCCCATGGCACTGATCCTAGATACAGCTCAGAAGCACTTTGTACTGCCTAACGTACACCCCAGATATATACTCAAAATGCAGGAGTAGGGGTATTATCTCTCCGGAGAGCCCCGAACCAGGGTAAACTAGCGCGTGCTACTCGCATACCCGTCACTGGATATTCCAGCAGCAGTCTTGCCCTCACATGAAGCCACCTTGTGGCATATGTCGTCCTGCACCCCCCCCCCCCGTGAGAATACCACAACATCAAGAGACTCTCTATATGAAGAACATGGTGCTACTCTGAAGCACAAGTGTGGTAAAAGGATAGTAACATTGCCCCTTCTCTCTTTTTCTCTCATTTTCTTTAT
Organism: Triticum aestivum; assembly: GCF_018294505.1. Taxonomy (NCBI): domain Eukaryota; kingdom Viridiplantae; phylum Streptophyta; class Magnoliopsida; order Poales; family Poaceae; genus Triticum; species Triticum aestivum. The sequence goes on from NC_057804.1 coordinate 579,183,078, forward strand.
TTTCTTCTCTTCTTTTTCTTGAATAGGCTTCTTTGGCATCTCCTTTTTTTATTTAGGCTTCGTTGGCCTTTCTCTTTTTTTATTAAGTCCGGAGTCTCATCCTGACTTGTGGGGGAATCATAGTCTCCATCATCCTTTCCTCACTGGGGCAATGCTCTAATAATGATGATCATCACACTTTTATTTACTTACAATCAATATTACAACTCGATATCTAGAACAAAGATATGACTCATATGAATGCCTCCGGCGGTGTACCGGGATGTGCAATGATCTAGCATAGCAAAGATATCAAAAAATGGACAAGCCATGAAAACATCATGCTAGCTATCTTACGATCATGCAAAGCAATATGACAATGAAAAGCTCAAGTCATGTATATGATGATGATGGAAGATGCATGGAAATATATCTCGGATTGGCTATGGAAATGCCATGATAGGTAGGTATGGTGGCCGTTTTGAGGAAGATATAAGGAGGCTTATGTGTGATAGAGCATATCATATCACGGGGTTTGGATGCACCGGCGAAGTTTGCACCAACTCTCGAGGTGAGAAAGGGCAATGCACGGTACCGAAGAGGCTAGCAATGATGGAAGGGTGAGAGTGCGTATAATCCATGGACTCAACATTAGTCATAAAGAACTCATATACTTATTGCAAAAATCTACAAGCCATTGAAAATAAAGTACTATGCGCATGCTCCTAGGGGGGTAGATTGGTAGGAAAAGACCATCACTCGTCCCCGACCGCCACTCATAAGGAAGACAATCAATAAATAAATTGTGCTCCAACTTCATCACAAAGCGGTTCACCATAAGTGGAATCACAAACCTCAACACAAGTATTTCTACTAATCCACAGTCTCCCACTAGCATGACTCTAATATCACCACATTTATATCGCAAAACTATTGCAAGGAATCAAACATATCATATTCAGCGATCTACTAGCATGACTAACCATGTGAATGACCAATTCCTGTCATCTCTCTAAATAGATATAAGTGAAGCAAGAGAGTTTAATTCTTTCTACAAAAGATATGCCCACGCTCTAACAAATATAAGTGAAGCAAAAGAGCATTCTACAAATGGCGGTTTTCTATGTGAAGAGAAACAAGCAATCCAAACTTCAAATGATATAAGTGAAGAACATGAAGCATTCTATAAAGCCATACTCAAAAGATTTAAGTGAAGTGCAATGAGCATTCTATAAATCAACCTAGGACTATCTCATACCAGCATGGTGCATAAAAGAAAAGTGAAAATTAAATGCAAAAGATGCTCCAAGACTTGCACATATCGCATGAACGAAACGAATACGAAAACATACCGATACTTGTTCAAGAAAGAGGGGATGACTTCCGGGGCATCCCCAAGATTAGACGCTTGAGTCTCCTTGAATATTTACTTGGGATGCTTTGGGTGTCCCCAAGCTTGAGCTCTTGCCTCTCTTCCTTTTCCTCATATCAGGTCATCCTCGATCAAACACTTCATCCACACAAAACTTCAACAAAAAACTCGGTAAGATCCGTTAGTATAATAAAGCAAATCACTACTCTAAGTACTGTAGCAAACCAATTCATATTTTGTTTTTTCATTGTGTCTACTGTCAGATAACTTTTTCATGGCTTAATCCACTGATAGAAATTGATAGTTTCATCGAAACGAGCAAACTATGCATCAAAAACAGAATCTATCAAAAAGAGAACAGTCTGTAGCAATCTGAACATTCACCATACTTATGGTACTCCAAAAATTCTACAAAAATTAGAACAAATAAACAATTTGTACGGAAAGACAGTGCAAGAAGAATCAGAACCGTTTGGTGTTCCAGTAAAATATGTAAAATCAAGCACTACTGCCAAAGTTTCTGTCCTACACCATACAAACCAACAAGCATTGTAAACATCCTAAAGGCAAACCTTGGCACATTATTTTTATAATACAACGGACTCATACAAGGGGATAATTATTTTTGTTGAAATTTTTCTGTAATCAAGATTCACAAAGTTTCCGTGAGCATGAACAAAGTTCAAGGCTAGCTCCCACTTCAACAATGCTTGTCTTTCTCACTTTCACTTTCCTTTTGAAAAAGTTTCGGTTCCCCTCTTTATTTTTTTGTTTTTAGACTATATGAAAGAACTCAACAGAAATAAATGACTCTCTAAAACTTTCGGGTTGTCTCCCTGTCAGCGCTTTCTTTAAAGCCATTAAGCTAGGCATATAGTGCTCAAGTAATGAATCCACCCGGATCCCAAGGTATATCAAAGCCAATTTTAATTAACAATGATTTGTAATTTAGTAGTGAGCACAAAGTAACATATATCATGCAACAACTAAGTCTAACTCTCTTCCTATGCATCGGCAGGTCATAAAAGAACAATTCATGCACACATAGTAAAGGCCAATGCAAAGTATAAGCAGTTTCTTGCAATTTTATCATATTGGAAACATAGAGAGGAGGAGATATAGTTCCTCTCTCATAATAATTGCAAGTAGGAGCAGCAAGCACATGAATGTCACATTCATCAAAATTATCATGTACAATGGTAAAAGGCAACCCATCAATATAATCCTTAATAAGCACAAACTTCTCCGATATAGTGTAGTTTGGAGAATTCAAAAAGATAATAGGACTGTCATGCGTAGGTGCAATAGCAACAATTTCATGTCTAACATAAGGAACTATAGCAGGTTCATCTCCATAAGCATCATTCATATTGGCATATTGGCCACAAGCATAGCAAGCATCATCAAAAGGGGATATTTCAAGAGAATCAACGAGATCATAAAAATCATCAAAGCAATCATCCTTCGGTAAGCACGAAGGGGAATTGAACAATGTATGAGTTGAAGAGTTACTCTTGTTAGAAGGTGGGCACGGGTAGCTAATCCAATCTTCCTCCTTTTGTTCTTCGCTCTCCTCTTCATCTTTTTCATCCAATGAGCTCACAATTTCATCAATTTCTTCTTCCATAGCTTCCTGCAAAATATTAGTCTCTTCTTGGACAGTGGAGACTTTCTCAATAAATGCATCAATACCGGAATCGTATTCATAATTTTCGTAGCAATATCTAAGTATAGCAAAATTTTCAAGTCTATAAACTGAATCATCAAAATCGTCAAATGCTTTAAACATAGATTCATTCTCATAAGCACCCATAAAAGCAACAAATTCTTCTATTTGTTCCACATCATAGTAATCATATCTACCATTAGCATAAGAAGCTAAGGTTTTATTATCATTGAATTTGCATGAAAAGGGAAGGTGTGGAGCCTTCATCCTAGAGCAACAAGTATAATCATATCTCAAGCATAGTTGACGAGCATACCAACACAACATATGAATTTGATCCCATAATAGTTTCCCTTTTTGTGTCAAGCGATAATCCCGAAAGTATTCACGTTGATCCAACGTGTCTCCCATAACATAATTGAATGGGGTTTTCTCAGGATTATCAAAGTAGTACATAATATCTTTCACATAACCAGCATCGAGGGTTTTAGGAGGTTCCCCATCTCCATGAGTAGCAAGTACACCTAATTGTTTTTGGTATTTCGTGTTCCATATCCATAACTAAAGATAGAGAACAACTAAGAACAACAAATAAAAATTACTTAGTGATAAAGCAAACAAGCGCACACAAGAATATTCACCCCATGCTATGACTCCCCGGCAACGGCGCCAGAAAATGGTCTTGATAACCCACAAGTATAGGGGATAACTGTAGCCTCTTTCGATAAGTAAGAGTGTCGAACCCAATGAGGAGCTAAAGGTAGAACAAATATTCTCTCAAGTCCTATCTGCCACTGATATGACTCTACACGCGCTTAACATTCGCTTTACGTAGACCAAGTATGAAACTAGAAGTACTTTGTAGGTGTTGTTGGGATAGGTTTGCAAGATAATAAAGAACATGTAAATAAAAAGTAGGGGCTGTTTAGATAAAGAAGCAATAAAGTAAATATAGCAAGTGTTTAAAAGTGGTGGTAGGAGTTGTGAAATTGTCCCTAAGCAATTGACTACTTTACTAGACCGATAGCAAGTTTTATGTGGGAGAGGCATAAGCTAACATACTTTATCTTCTTGAATCATATGCACTTATGATTGGAACTCTAGCAAGCATCCGCAACTACTAAAGATCATTAGGGTAAAACCCAACCATAGCATTAACATATCAAGTCCCCTTTATCCCATACGCCACAACCCCCTTACTCGGGTTTATGCTTCTATCACTCAAGAAACCCACTATAAGCGAATCATGAATGTATTGCAACACCCTATAGCGGGAATCCCTCATGCTTGCGCGACAGGGGGGCACAATAGGATAGCAACATAAGCACAAGCAAATTATAGCAATTCATCAATCACCGGTAGGACAATGAAAATCTACTCAGACATCATAGGATGGCAACACATCATTGGATAATAATATGAAGCATAAAGCACCATGTTCAAGTAGAGGGTACAACGGGTTGCGGGAGAGTGGACTGCTGAATATAGATGGGGGAAGGTGATGGAGATGTTGGTGAAGATGGCGGAGGTGTTGGTGAAGATCGCGGTGATGATGATGGCCCCCGGCAGCGCTCCGGCGCCACTGCAAGCAAGGGGGAGAGAGCCCTCCTTCTTCTTCTTCTTCCTTGATCTCCTCCCTAGATTGAGAAGGGTTTCCCCTCTGGTCCTTGGCTCCCATGGCGTGGGAGGGGCGAGAGCCCCTCCGAGATTTGATCTATCTCTCTGTCTCTCTCTATTTCTGCGTTCCCAGAGTCTGCCCCTTCACCGTTTCTTTTATATCTTGAGATCCGTAACTCCGATTGGGGTGAATCTTTCGCCCATATCTTTCTCATAAAATTAGCTTTCTTGCGGAAGAAGAAGAGCATTATCCGCCTTACAGGGGCCCCAGGAGGGTTCAGGGCGCGCCCCCTGTCTTGTGGCCCCCTCGGGCACCGTCTCACGTTGATATTTCCTCCCAAAAATCACAAATATTCCAAAATAATTCTCCATCCGTTTTTATCCCGTTTGGACTCCGTTTGATATTGGGTTTCTGCGAAACATAAAACATGCAACAAACATGAACTGGCACTGGGCACTGGATCAATATGTTAGTCCCAAAAATAGTATAAAAAGTTGCCAAAAGTATATGAAAGTTGAAGAATATTGGCATGGAACAATCAATAATTATAGATACGACGGAGACGTATCAGGCAACGACACATATGGTTAATTACAAGCCATCAATGTTTGTTTTGGGAGTTCCCTAGAAAGTCATATATAGTAAAATATAAATATGTGACGGGTGACAATTGTAAGAAGAAAATCCATGAAAAAATAAAAAAATATTATCAAACTACAATTTTCTATGATAGGTTGTAGATGCCAGTGTCATCACCAAGGTACCAGAGGGACGGAGGGACTGATAGGGCAATCCAGAAGGCGCCGACGAGGGGGACGGTGCCTCAGAGCAGTCCGCAGGAGAGCCCCACCGCTTGCCGGATCTAGTGCACCGCGTCCAGCAGCTGGTCCTGCACACCAAAACCCAGACACCGAACCAATCAGAACCTCACGAAGTCACTCGGGGACACGCCACCGGTGACGGCGGTGGCACACATACCTTGTCCAGGGATGCGTCGGTGTCGAGGTACCGGATGGGGTTCACCTTGGCCTCGATGTGGTAGACGAGGCGGGCTTGTGGTGGTTGATGGAGAGCTGCACGCCGGCCACCCTCCGGTAACCCGATGCCATGTACCCGTCGATGCTCGCCGTCGACTCTACCATCAGCGCCGAGAGACCGCCGTTGAGAATCTTGAAGGGCTGTGACCATCCCGACCACGCCGGCGTCGCTGTGCCCGCAGCAAAAGCAACTCGACGCCGCTGGGGCCTCCTCGCGGTGCACCACCACCAGTGCCTGGGTGTGGCTCTCCTGGGCGAGGAGAGAAACCAGTCAATGGATATGGTGAGCGGGGAAAGGTGACCTCGGGGAGGAGAGCTGGGCGGTGGGGAACGGCGGGGATCGCCGGAATTTGGCGGTGGCGTGGGGTGTAGAAAGGGGATCGGGCAAGACGAGAGAGATGGGATCCAACATGTGTGTGTTTGTGCATGGGTTGGGCGGGGTGTGTGTGCATCGTGGGTGGGGCCCGGGGCTATGTGGTTCGTGGGTGGGTGTGTGCCAAGTCATCAATCTGTGTCCGTGGCATGCGTTTTGATACGTCTCTAATGTTCCATGCTATTATATTACCCGTTTTGGATGTTTATGGGCTTTACTTTACACTTTTATATCATTTCTCGTACAAACCTACTAACGGAAGTCCCAGCCCGAATTGCTATTTTTTTTGCCTATTTCAGTGTTTCGAAGAAAAGGAATATCAAACAGAGTCCAAATGGGATGAAACCTTTGGGGCGATCTTTTTGGAACAAATGCAAACCAGGAGATTTGGAGTGGACGTCAAGCAACAAAGGAGGCGGCCACGAGGGTGCCCGGCGTGCCCCCTAGGGGGGGCGTGCCCCCACCCTCGTGGCCCCCTCGAGCGTACACCGACGTACCTCCTTCTCCTATATATACTCCCGTACCCTGAAAACATTGAGGAGCACCACGAAAACCTAATTCCACCGCCGCAACCTTCTGTATCCGCGAGATCCCATCTTGGAGCCTTCGCCGGTGCTCCGCCAGAGGGGGAATCGACCACGGAGGGCCTCTACATCATCTACAAGGCCTCTCTGATGAGTTGTGAGTAGTTTACCACAGACCTTTGGGTCCATAGTTATTAGCTAGATGGCTTCTTCTCTCTCTTTGATTCTCAGTACAAAGTTCTCCTCGATCTTCTTAGAGATCTATTCGATGTAACTATTTTTGTGGTGTGTTTGTCGAGATCCGATGAATTGTGGGTTTATGATCAAGTTTATCTATGTGAAATATTTGAATCTCCTATGAATTTTTTTATGTGTGATTAAGTTATCTTTTCAAGTCTCTTCGAATTATCAGTTTGGTTTGGTCTACTAGATTGATCTGTCTTGCAATGGGAGAAGTGCTTAGCTTTGGGTTCAATCTTGTGGTGTCCTTTCCCAGTGACAGCAGGGGCATCAAGGCACATATTGTATTGTTGCCATCGAGGATAAAAAGATGGGGTTTATATCACATTCCATGAGTTTATCCCTCTACATCATGTCATCTTTCTTAATGCATTACTCTGTTCTTACGAACTTAATACTCTAGATGCAGGCAGGAGTCGGTCGATGTGTGGAGTAATAGTAGTAGATGCATAACCGTTTCGATCTACTTGTGACAGACATGATGCCTATATACATGATCATGCCTAGATAATCTCATAATTATGCGCTTTTCTATCAATTGCTCGATAGTAATTTGTTCACTCACCGTAATACTTATGCTATCTTGAGAGAAGCCACTAGTGAAACCTATGGCCCCCGGGTCTATCCTTTATCATATAAGTTTTCCACCTAATTTTATTTGCATCTTTTATTTTCCAATCTATATCATAAAAATACCAAAAATATTTATCTTATCATATTATCTCTATCAGATCTCACTTTCACAAGTTACCATGAAGAGATTGACAACCCCTTTATCGCATTGGTTGCAAGGTTCTTGTTTGTTTGCGTAGTTGTGTGGGACTTTTGAGGAGCCTCCTACTGGATTGATACCTTGGTTCTAAAAAACTGAGGGAAATACTTACGCTACTTTGCTGCATCACCCTTTCCTCTTCAAGGGAAAAACCAACGCATGCTCAAGAGGTAGCAACAAGGATTTCTGGCGCCGTTGTCGGGGAGGCCTTCGCTCAAGTCAAGACATACCAAGTACCCATCACAAACTCATATTCCTCGCATTACATTATTTGCCATTTGCCTCTCGTTTTCCTCTCCCCCACTTCACCCTTGTTGTTTTATTCGCCCTTTCTTTCCCAATCTCCTCTCTCTTTCGCTTGCCTTTTTGTGTGCTTGTGTGTTGGATTGTTTGTCACAATGGCCCAAGATAATACCAAATTGTGTGACTTTTCCAATACCAATAATAATGATTTCCTTAGCACTCCGACTGCTCCTCTTAATGATGTTGAATCTTGTGAAATCAATGCTGCTTCGTCGAACCTTGTTATGAAAGATCAATTCTCTGGCCTTCCTAGTGAAGATGCCGCTACTCATCTAAACAACTTTGTTGATTTGTGTGATATGCAAAACAAGAAAGATACGGATAATGATATTGTTAAATTGAAGTTATTTCCGTTTTCACTTAGAGATCGTGCTAAAACTTGGTTTTCGTCTTTACCTAAGAATAGTATTGATTCATGGAATAAGTGCAAAGATGCTTTTATCTCTAAGTATTTTCCTCTCACTAAGATCATCTCTCTTAGGAACAATAATATGAATTTTAAACAACTTGATCATGAGCATGTTGCCCAATCTTGGGAAAGAATGAAATTAATGATTCGCAATTGCCCTACTCATGGTTTGAACTTATGGATGATCATACAAATTTTTTATGCCGGATTGAATTTTGCTTCTAGAAATCTTTTAGATTTTGCCGCGGGAGGCACTTTTATGGAAATCACCTTAGGAGAAGCTACTAAACTCCGTGATAACATTATGGCTAATTATTCTCAATGGCACACCGAAAGATCTACTAGTAAAAAAGTGCATGCTATAGAAGAAATTAATGTTTTGAGTGGAAAGATGGATGAACTTATGAAAATTGTTTTCTACTAAGAGTGCTCCTATTGATCCTAATGATATGCCTTTGTCTACTTTGATTGAGAATAATAATGAATCTATGGATGTGAATTTTGTTGGTAGGAATAATTTTGGTAACAATGCTTATAGAGGAAACTTTAATCCTAGACCGTTTCCTAGTAATTCCTCTAATAATTATGGTAATGCCTACAATAGCTCTTATGGAAATTTTAATAAGATGCCCTCTGATTTTGAGAATAAAGTTAAAGAATTTATGATCTCTCAAAAGAATTTTAATGCTTTGCTTGAAGAAAAATTGCTTAAAGTTGATGAATTGGCAAGGAACGTCGATAGACTTTCGCTTGATGTTGATTGTTTGAAACCTAGATCTATTCCACCTAAGCATGATATCAATGAGTCTCTCAGAGCCATGAGAATTTCCATTGATGAGTGCAAAGAAAGAACCACTAGATTGCGTGCTAAGATAGATTGCTTTGTAAAAGCGTGTTCTTCTAGTCTCCATGAAAATAATGATGAAGATCTACAAGTTATTGATGTATCCCCTATTAAATCCTTGTTTTGCAATATGAATCTTTATAATGATGGGACTGAAGATGAGTCAACTTTAGTTAAAAGGCGTCCCAATAATTTGGAGTTTTTAGATCTTGATGCTAAATTTGGTAAAAGTGGGATTGGAGAGCTCAAGACTTTACATAGCATTGAACCCACTATTATGGATTTCAAGGAATTTAATTATGATAATTGTTCTTTAATAGATTGTATTTCCTTGTTGCAACCCGTGTTGAATTCTCTTCATGCTTATAGTCAAAATAAAGCTTTTACCAAACATATTATTGATGCCTTGATGCAATCTTATGAGGAAAAACTTAATTTGGAAGTTTCTATACCTAGAAAACTTTATGATGAGTGGGAACCTACTATAAAGATTAAAATTAAGTATCATGAGTGCTATGCTTTGTGTGATTTGGGTGCTAGTGTTTCCACGATTCTGAAAACTTTATATGATGTGCTAGGTTTCCATGATTTTGATGATTGCTATTTAAACTTGCATCCTGCGGATTCCACCATTAAGAAACCTATGGGAAGAATCAATGATGTTATTATTGTTACAAATAGGAATTATGTGCCCGTAGATTTTATTGTTCTTGATATAGATTGCAATCTTTCATGTCCTATTATTCTTGGTAGACCTTTCCTTAGAACGATTGGTGCAATTATTGATATGAAGGAAGGGAATATTAGATTCTAATTTCCATTAAGGAAAGGCATGGAACAATTTTAAAGAAAGAAAGTTAAATTACCTTATGAATCTATCATGCGAGCTACTTATGAATAAAATGCCAAAGATGGCATTACTTAGATCTATTATCGCTTTTATGCCTAGCTAGGGGCGTTAAATGATAGCGCTAGTTGGGAGGCAACCCAATTTTATTTTTGTTTCTTACTGTTTTCTTCTGTTTAGTAATAAATATTTCTTCTAGCTTCTGTTTAGACGTGTTTTCATGTTTTAATTAGTGTTTGTGCCAAGTAGAACCAATAGGATAACCTACGGTGATGGTTAATTTGATTCTACTGAAAAACAGAAACTTTTGTGCGCACGAAAATAGTTTTAGTAAATCACAGAAACATGATTTTGCGTTTATTCTTTTTCTGTAGATCAATAGATAAATTGCCCAGGACTTCCTATTTTCGTAGGATTTTTAGAGTTTCAGAAGTATTCGAAAGTTACAGATTTCTACAGACTATTCTTTTTTTGACAGATTCTGTTTTTCGTGTGTTGTTTGCTTATTTTGATGCATCTATGGCTAGTATCAGCGGCGGGGGTGGGGGGTATGAACCATAGAGAATTTGGAATACAGTAGGTTCAACGCCAATATAAATAAATAATTAGTTCATTACAGTACCTTATGTGGTGGTTTTTCTTTCTTGCACTAATGGAGCTTATGAGATTTCCTGTTGAGTTTTGTGTTGTGAAGTTTTCAAGTTTTGGGTAAGGATTTGATGGACTATGGAGTAAGGAGTGGAAAGATCCTAAGCTTGAGGATGCCCATGGAACCCCAAGATATTTAAGGATAACCAAAAGCCTAAGCTTGGGGATGCCCCGGAAGGCATCCCCTCTTTCGTTTTCGTCTATCGGTAACTTAACTTGGAGCTATATTTTTATTCGCCACATGATATGTGTTTTTCTTGGAGCGTCTCTTATGATATGAGTCTTTGTTTTTTAGATTACCACAATCATCCTTGCTGTACACCTTTTGGGAGAGACCCACTTGATTTGTAATTTATTAGAATACTCTAGGTGCTTCACTTATATCTTTTGAGCTAGATATTTTTTGCTCTAGTGCTTCACTTATATCTTTTAGAGCACGGCGGTGGCTTAATTTTGTAGAAATTGTTGATCTCTCGTGCTTCAGTTATATTATTTTGAGAGTCTTTTAGAACAGCATGGTATTTGCTATGGTTATAAAATTGGTCCTAGAATGATGGGCATCCAAGTTGGGTATAATAAAAACTATCATAGAAAGTTAATTGGATGCTATGATCAATTTGATGCTTGATAATTGTTTTGAGATATGAGGATGGTGATATTATAGTCATGCTAGTGGGGTAATTGTGAATTTAAAGAATACTTGTATTGAAGTTTGTGATTCCCGTAGCATGCATGTATGGTGAACCGCTTTGTGATGAAGTTGGAGCATAATTTATTTATTGATTGTCTTCCTTATGAGTGGCAGTCGGGGACGAGCGATGGTCTTTTCCTACCAATCTATCCCCCTAGGAGCATGCAAGTAGTGCTTGGTTTTTGATGACTTGTAGATTTTTGCAATAAGTATATGAGTTCTTTATGACTAATGTTGAGTCCATGGATTATACGCACTCTCACCCTTCCACCATTGCTAGCCTCTCTTGTGCCGCACAACTTTCGCCAGTACCATACACCCACCATATACCTTCCTCAAAACAGCCACCATACCTACCTATTATGGCATTTCCATAGCCATTCCGAGATATATTTCCATGCAACTTTCCACTGTTCCGTTTATTATGACACGCTCCATCATTGTCATATTGCTCTTTGCATGATCATGTAGTTGACATCGTATTTGTGGCAAAGTCACCTCCATAATTTCCATACATGTCACTCTTGGTTCATTGCATATCCTGGTACACCGCTGGAGGCATTCATATAGAGCCATATTTTGTTCTAAGTATCGAGTTGTAATCTTGAGTTGTAAGTAAATAAAGTGTGATGATCTTCATTATTAGAGCATTGTCCCAAGTGAGTAAAGGATGATGGAGACTATGATTCCCCCACAAGTCGGGATGAGAGTTTGGACTTTACAAAAAAAGAGAAAGGCCAAATAAAAAAATGAGAGAAAAAGAGAGAAGGGACAATGCTACTATCCTTTTTACCACACTTGTGCTTCAAAGTAGCACCATGATCTTCATGATAGAGAGTCTCCTATGTTGTCACTTTCATATACTAGTGGGATTTTTTCATTATAGAACTTGGCTTGTATATTCCAATGACGGGCTTCCTCAAAATGCCCTAGGTCTTCGTGAGCAAGCGAGTTGGATGCACACCCACTTAGTTTCTTTTGTTGAGATTTCATACACTTATAGCTCTAGTGCATCCATTGCAAGGCAATCCCTACTCACTCACATTGATATCTATTAATGGGCATCTCCATAACCCGTTGATATGCCTAGTTGATGTGAGACTATCTTCTCCTTTTTTTGCCTTCTCCACAACCACCATTATTCCACATATAGTGCTATGTCCATGGCTCACGCTCATGTATTGCGTAAAAGTTGAAAAAGTTTGAGAATACTAAAGTATGAAACAATTGCTTGGTTTTTCATCGGGGTTGTGCATGATTAAATACTTTATGTGATGAAGATAGAGCATAGCTAGACTATATGATTTTGTAGGGATAACTTTTTTTAGCCATGCTATTTTGAGAAGACATGATTGCTTTGTTAGCATGCTTGAAGTATTATTGTTTATCATGTCAATATGAACTTTTATTTAGAATCATTTGGATCTGAACATTCATGCCACAATAAAGAAAATTACATTGAGAATTATGCTAGGTAGCATTCCACATCAAAAATTCTGTTTTTTAATCCTTTACCTACTCGAGGACGAGCAGGAATTGAGCTTGGGGATGCTTGATATGTCTCCAACGTATCTATAATTTTTGTTTGTTCCATGCTATTATATTACCCATTTTGATGTTTATGGGCTTTACTTTACACTTTTATATCATTTTTGGGACTAACCTACTAACCGGAGGCCCAACCCGAATTGCTGCTTTTTTGCCTATTTCAGTTCTCGAAGAAAATGAATATCAAACGGAGTCCAAACGGGATGAAACCTTCGGGAGCGATCTTTTTGGAACAAATGCAAACCAAGAGACTTGGAGTGGACGTCAAGCAACAAAGGAGGCGGCCATGAGGGTGCCCGGCATGCCCCCTGGGGGTGGGCGCGCCCCCCACCCTCATGGGCCCCTCGAGCATCCACTGACGTACCTCCTTCACCTATATATACTCCCGTACCCTGAAAACATCGAGGAGCACCACGAAAACCTAATTCCACCGCTGCAACCTTCTATATCCGCGAGATCCCATCTTGGAGCCTTCGCCGGTGCTCCGCCGGAGGGGGAATCGACCATGGAGGGCCTGTACATCATGTCCAAGGCCTCTCCGATGAGTTGTGAGTAGTTTACCACAGACCTTCGGGTCCATAGTTATTAGCTAGATGGCTTCTTCTCTCTCTTTGATTCTCAATACAATGTTCTCCTCGATCTTCTTGGAGATCTATTTGATGTAACTCTTTTTGCGGTGTGTTTGTCGAGATCCGATGAATTGTGGGTTTATGATCAAGTTTATCTATGAGAAATATTTCAATCTCCTCTGAATTCTTTTATGTGTGATTAAGTTATCTTTGTAAGTCTCTTCGAATTATCAGTTTGGTTTGGCCTACTAGATTGATGTTTCTTGCAATGGGAGAAGTGCTTAGCTTTGGGTTCAATCTTGAGGTGTCCTTTCCCAGTGACAGCAGGGGCAGCAAGGCATGTATTGTATTGTTGCCATCGCGGATAAAAAGATGGGGTTTATATTATATCTCATGAGTTTATCCCTCTACATCATGTCATCTTTCTTAATGCGTTACTCTGTTCTTATGAACTTAATACTCTAGATGCAGGCGGGAGTCGGTCGATGTGTCGAGTAACAGTAGTAGATGCAGAATCGTTTCGATCTACTTGTCACGGATGTGATGCCTATATACATGATAATGCCTAGATAATCTCATAACTATGTGCTTTTCTATCAATTGCTCGACAGTAATTTGTTCACCCATTGTAATAGTTATGCTATCTTGAGAGAAGCCACTAGTGAAACCTATGACCCCCGGGTCTATCCTTTATAATATAAGTTTTCCATCTACTTTTATTTGCATCTTTTATTTTCCAATCTATATCATAAAAATACCAAAAATATTTATCTTATCATATTATCATCCTCCTCAATCCCTAGCTACTGCAGGACTACCGAAGTGCATACTCCCTCCAGTTCCTGGAGCATCTGGACCTCTTATTGTAGTAGCTGGTATGCTTGATGCGTGTATGCCCATCTCTTTACTATTTTGCTAGAACCATAAATCCTGATGCATGATGATCATGGTCTGGTTTGCTAGATCTATTCTACTGGTGCTTAAAATTTGACATGCCTGGATTATGAATGAACTCATTCTTACAGTTCTTTCCATTTCTATGATCAATTTAGAGAGTTGCACATGTCAGTATATTATATACCAAAAAAATCCTAGCTAGTGAGAACATTTTAGTCACTCCATGAACGCATACTAGTTAGTGTTAGTCATACTATTTATGTACAAGGCATTTGCTGTCAATTCTTGATTATAAGTTATTGGATCCGTCATTGGCTACTATTTGATGTTCTGTACATATTCTTATTCTTATATGTTCATTCTTATTTTTTGCACAGGTGAAGTGGGAATCCATGTTTGAAGCTGTGAAGCATATCAACAAAGAGTAGCATATTATGTGTTGTAATTGTAGGCAGTAGTAGGCATATCTGGGTTGTAATATACTATAACGATTGTAATAGATTAATGTAGTATTGTTTTGGACCAATTTCATTTGCTCTCTGGTCTGTTCGAAACAATGATTGTGTATGTGATTTGAATACCCACGAAATGGAAACCTGACAAGTGGGTCCAAGTTATAATGGTTGTTTGACATATTTCGAAATTTCTGATGTGTGGGACCAATTTTGAGGTAAGCATGACAAGTGGGACCATTCTGACTGGTGGGACCAGCTACAAAATAAAATGTCTGAAACTAGAAAATTAATATACTATAAAAGGCTGCATCTTGGAATATAAAAGGCAAATTGTAGGGCTAGGCCCATGTAGCTAGCGAAAATTAATAGAAAAAATATATTAAAAAGGCTGAATTAATGGGATCGGCCCATATAGACACGAAATTTTACCGGGCTAATCCTAACCAACGATCAATTTAATTGGCCGCAATTTTGCCACGTCGGATCCGACGTGGCTTGGACAAACAGCTAGCGATCAGAACAAAAGGTAGTTGGTTCAACGACCTTTTGTTTTGGTCGTTGCCTTCCACGACCTTATTCCAGAGAAGGTCGTTAATTATCATTAAAGATGGTCAGCTGTTGACCAATTTTTTTTGGTCATAAAAAGGTTGCAAATGAAAAACAATGACAATTTAGCAACCAATAGTGATGATCGCAAGTTGACATATTTCTTGTAGTGAAGTTTGAGACACGAGACGTACCCAGATTCGGGGCTCTCCGGAGAGATAACACCCCTAGTCCTGCCGAGTGTGGTTTATATGAAGATGTTACAAGCTTGCTCCTAGAGCTGTTCTGGGGAGGAAGGAAGATGGGCCAAGGCATAGGCTGCTCCTTCTCCTGTGTGTGTATGTGAGTGTGTGCATGCTACTAAGGTTCTCACCCCTGTACATGGAGGGGTGTCGGGGGGTCTTATAGACTGACTCCCCGGGGTTACAACGGTTATATTACACGGGTGTGGGGCCCGGACGCCAGTGTCTAGAAGCCGGTGCTGGGACCCGCCGGGTACCAGAGTACGCCGGGTTCTCCGGGAAGCACTGTGCCTCGGGGTGTTGTACATCACGGAGTGGGTGAGCCCGATCAGCTGCAGTGTCAGGATGCCCCGTCGCCATCGGCCCATGCTGATGGGATGGATGCGCACTGTAGCCATCCTTGCACCGGTCAGCGGGGGTAGGTGAGCCACTGTAGCCACGGTCGCCCCCTCGTGGGGGCCTGTCATGTCGTACACTTGGAGGGGACAGGCGCTGATACGTCTCCAATGTATCTATAATTTTTGATTGTTCCGTGCTATTATATTATCCATCTAGGATGTTTTATATGCATTTTATGCTATTTTATATGATTTTTGGGACTAACCTATTAACCTAGAGCCCAGTGCCAGTTTCTGTTTTTTTCCTTGTTTTTGAGTTTTACAGAAAAGGAATACCAAATGGAGTCCAATTGACGTGCCAATTTTTGATGATTTTTTATGGACCAAAAGAAGCCCCCAGAGTAAAAGAGTTGGGCCAGAAGAGTCCCGAGTGGTCCATGAGGGTGGGGGCACGCCCTACCCCCCCTGGGTGTGGGCCCCTATGTCATGGACGACTCAGAGACCCCCCGGACTTGAGACCTACGCCAAAAATTCCTATAAATACAGAAACCTCCAGAAAATAACCTAAATCAGGAGTTTCACCGCCGCAAGCCTCTGTAGCCACCAAAAACCAATCGGGACCCTATTCCTGCACCCTGCCGGAGGGGGGATCCATCATCGGTGGCCATCTTCATCATCCCGGTGCTCTCCATGACGAGGAGGGAGTAGTTCACCCTCAGGGCTGAGGGTATGTACCAGTAGCTATGTGTTTGATCTCTCTCTCTCTCCCTCTCTCTCTCTCTCTCTCTCTCTCTCTCTCTCTCTCTCTCTCTTTCTCTCTCCCGTGTTCTTGATATGGCACGATCTTGATGTATCGGGAGCTTTGCTATTATAGTTGGATCTTATGATGTTTCTCCCCCTCTACTCTCTTGTAATGGATTGAGTTTTCCCTTTGAAATTATCTTATCCGATTGAGTCTTTAAGTATTTGAGAACACTTGATGTATGCCTTGCATGTGCTTATCTGTGGTGACAATGGGATATTCACGTGATCTGCTTGATGTATGTTTTGGTGATCAACTTGCGTGTTCATTGACCTTGTGAACATATGCATAGGGTTTGGCACACGTTTTCGTCTTGACTCTCCGGTAGAAACTTTGGGGCACTCTTTGAAGCTCTTTGTGTTGGTTGAATAGATGAATCTGAGATTGTGTGATGCATATCGTATAATCATACCCACGGACTTGAGGTGACATTGGAGTATCTAGGTGACATTAGGGTTTTGGTTGATTTGTATCTTAAGGTGTTATTCTAGTACGAACTCTAGGATAGATCGAACAGAAAGAATAGCTTCGTGTTATTTTACTACATACTCTTGAATAGATTGATCAGAAAGAATAACTTTGAGGTGGTTTCATACCCTACAATAATCTCTTCGTTTGTTCTCCGCTATTAGTGACTTTGGAGTGACTCTTTGTTGCATGTTGAGGGATAGTTATATGATCCAATTATGTTATTATTGTTGAGAGAACTTGCACTAGTGAAAGTATGAACCCTAGGCCTTGTTTCCTAGCATTGCAATACCGTTTACGCTCACTTTTATCATTAGTTACCTTGCTGTTTTATATTTTCAGATTACAAAAACCTATATCTACCATCCATATTGCACTTGTATCACCATCTCTTCGTCGAACTAGTGCACCTATACAATTTACCATTGTATTGGGTGTGTTGGGGACACAAGAGACCCTTTGTTATTTGGTTGCAAGGTTGCTTGAGAGAGGCCATCTTCATCCTACGCCTCCCACGGATTAATAAACCTTAGGTCATCCACTTTAGCGAAATTTGCTACTGTCCTACAAACCTCTGCACTTGGAGGCCCAACAATGTCTACAAGAATAAGGTTGTGTAGTAGACATCAGGCGCTGACTTATCGCCGGGTTGAGGGTTGCGCCGGGTTCCGGCTTGTCTGTCTTCTATGGATTCATCATCTTGGGGGCGGCCGACATGCGCTTGCCGGCTGGCCGGGTTGCACTGGGAAGCCAGCCAGGACGGGCCGGGTTGAGGGGCGTTGCTTGCCCTGATGTTTTGGAAAGAATTCTGGGCTCTGTTGCCAGCCCAGGAACCATCCCCCTGACACAGGTCCAAAGCCTTCATCGTGATGGACGATCAGTTATACAGAAAGAGCGTCATGGGTGGGACTCAATGTTGCATCTCCCCAGACAAAGGGCAGTTGATCCTTGAAGGGATCCACTCAGGGACTTGCGGGCACCATGTGTCCTCTCGGAAAATCACGGCCAAGGCTTTCCGAGCGGGGTTTTACTGGCCACGAGTCAATGAGGCCGCCCAAGAGATAGTCCAACAGTGCAATGAATGTCAGTTCTATGCAAATTTGTCTAGTAAGCCTGCATCCGCATTGAATACCATTCCACTTGTCTGGCCATTTGCAGTTTGGGGACTCAATATGATCGGCCATCTCAAGACAGGGAGGAGTGGGTTTCACACACTTCCTAGTCGTTGTTGATAACTTCACCAAGTGGATTGAGGCGAAACCTATCAAGAAGCTGGACTCCCAGACAGTGATCAATTTTATGAAAGAGCTGGTCTTCAGATATGGCATTCCCCATAGCATCATCACCGACAATGGCTCGAATTATGACTCGGAAGAGTTCGGTGTGTTCTACAGGACTCAGGGCACTCAGTTCGGTTATGCTTCTATTGCACACCCGCCGTTGAATGGCAAAGCCAAGTGGGCGAACGATTTGATCCTCCAGGGGTTAAAACCACGTCTCATGCGTGATTTGGAGCATGCTATAGGAGCCTGGGTCACTAGGTTATTGTTGTTCTGTGGGGCTTAAGGACGAGCCCCAATCGGTCTACTAATCGCACTCCATCTTCATGGTGTATGGAGCAGAGGATGTCTTGCCGAGTGATTTGCTACACAATTACGCTCGAGTAGAGTTATAATCGAAGGTTGAGGCTAAGCAGGCGCACCGAGATGGCGTCGACCTCCTTGAAGAAGAATGAGAGATGGCCCTCATACGCTCGACCACGTACCAGCAGGATCTATGGCACTTCCATGCCAAACATGTCAGAGGTCGAGCCTTTCAGGAAGGCAATCTAGTGCTCCCAGTGTATCAGCAAAGACCACACAAACTTGCTCTAGCGTCGGAAGGCCCCTTTATAGTTTCCAAGGTTCTGCATAATGGAGCATACATGCTCTACAACCTCTCGAAGAAGATAGACAAGCCCCGTGCTTGGAGCACCGACCTGCTTCACCAATTTTATAATTGACTTCGTCGTGTTAAGTTGTAATGAAAGAACTCAAGTGATGCTTGATGAATAATAGCAAGTCGTTTATAGTTCCTTATATAATTCACTCTTACATACCCGAACAAAAACCCCAATGGTGTTCAGAAAATGCTTAGTTGCGAACCAAACTTCACCAAAGTGTGAAACCACTCCAAGCGATGGCCTTACCTCTTACTCGGGAGCTTAGCCGCAAACTAGAATTCACGTAAGTTAGAAACTACTTAGAGTTACGACCTTCCCTCTCACTCGGGGGCTCAGCCGCGAACCAGATTTTGCCTACGTTAGAAACCATTCCAAGTGACGGCATTCCCTCTCACTCGAGGACTTAGCCGTGAACCATACTTCGCCTATGTTAGAAACCACTCCGAGTGACGGCCTTCCCTCTCACTCAAGGGCTTAGCTGCGAACAAGACTTCGCCTAAGTTAGAAACCACTCTGAGTGATAGCCGTCCCTCTCACTTGGGGGCTTAGCCGTGAACCAGACTTTGTCTAAGTTAGAAACCACTCCGTCTGACGGCCTTCCCTATCACTCGGGGGCTTAGTTGTGAACCAGACTCCGCCTAAGTTAGAAACCACTCCGAGTGACGGCTTTCCCTCTCACTCGGGGGCTTAGCCGCGAGCCAGATTTCACCTAAGTTAGAAACCACTCCAAGTGACGGCCTTCACTCCACTACAAAAAAATACACTTCCGTGATGATACGTGTTTGTCACAGTAGGTCGCATTTTTTGTCATGCATGTACATCCAGGAGGATTTTATGACAGAATCAATATAGTCATACATGTGCTGTCGTAGAAGTGTTCCATGACATTACCAAAATTATCATCACGGAAGTGTCCACTTCCATGATGATAAACCGCGCGTCACAGAAGTGCTTTCGTCAAGGGTGACCGACACGTGGCATCCATCGTAACGGAACGTCGTTAAGCTATGGGGTCCGGTTTTGGATCCGATAACCCGTTAACAGCCCGGACCAACGGGGGTTTTCCATGTGTAAAATCATCATTGGCCGCGGGAAACACGTGTTGCCTCACCGTTGGGATAGATGTCATCCACTCATTGGACAGGAGGCGCCTATGATAGGTCGAAACGTGGCATGGTCCAATAGTGGCCCATTCTGGTGAAAAAGGCCGGCCCATATAAAGCCTACTTGTGTCAGGTCCATTTAAGCCCACGGCCCATACGAGATGTGCCAATTCGGCCCGTCAAGGACCCGTTAAAGATTTGACACCATTGCAGCCCATCGTCAGTTCGAGCCCGTTAATAGCCCGCTATATATTTGGGCTCAATATCGGCCCGATGAGATTTCAGCCTGTTAACGGCCCATTCAATGGATGGGCCAATTTTCAGGATGTACATCTTTCGGCCTTTTAGCGACCCATTTGAATGTTGGGCTAATTTCCGTCCCGGTGTGTCCGTCAGCCTGTTGATGGCCCGTAAATCTGATGGGCCATTTGTATTCGGACCTGAGTTTTGACCTTTTAGCGACCCGTTTAAGTGTTGGG
Source organism: Triticum aestivum (assembly GCF_018294505.1). Taxonomy (NCBI): domain Eukaryota; kingdom Viridiplantae; phylum Streptophyta; class Magnoliopsida; order Poales; family Poaceae; genus Triticum; species Triticum aestivum. The sequence continues at coordinate 579,203,790 of NC_057804.1, forward strand.
CTAATTTCCGGCCCGATGTCACTTTCAGCCTATTGACGGCCCATAAATCAGTTGGGCCATTTGTAGTCGGACCTGAGTTTTGGCCTTTTAGCGACCCATTTAAGTGTTGGGCCAATTCCCGGCCCTGTGTGCCTTTCGGCCTGTTAATGGGCCATAAATGAGTTGGGCCATTTGTAGTTGGACCTTAGTTTTGGCCTTTTAATGGCCCATGCCCTTCATGGTCCAATACCAGCCCGGTTTCTCTTTTGGCCTGCTAAAGGCCCACAACACAGTTGGGCCATTTACAATATGACCTGACTTTCGGCCTCTTAGCGGCCCATGCTCTTCATGGTCCAGTACAAGTCCGCTATCTCTTTCGGCCTGCTAAAGGCCTATAGTATAGTTGGGCCATATGTAGCCCAAACTTAGTAACGGTCTGTTAACGGCCCGTGAAATAAATTGGGCCCACCTGTTGCTCGCTTCGATGTCGGCCTGTTAATGACCCGGGAAGTAAGAGGCCGACCATTAACTTTCAGCCTAGTAACGGCCCATTAACTTAATGGGCCCACTAAAGTTCGTACATGTCTTTAGGCTAAATTAGATAATTTGAGCCCATTACGACGAGCAATTATGCACAGGACCAAAACCGATCAAACTAAGGTACGGCATACAGGGAATAACGTTGCACATCCAGCATATATTACAGGAAATTACATCCACTGGGCAATCAAAGATTGATGCCAGTGCAAATAAATGAGCAGAACCTAACCATCTACAACGTCACAATCTGCAACCTCAGCACAGATGACGCCCATAAGCATGTGGGCAAGTTCTTGCTGCTTTTCTACACTATCTCTGAAAACATTGATCAGTTATTGTGTCGCACAACTCTGCACCTCTGATTCATCCACCATTTCCATCATTGCTTCAGCCATTAATTGGTTCATAAACATACATTTATTCCGTTGCATTCGAGATAGAGGATACTGAACAGATTCAAGTGGCGATTTTGGCAGCCTTGTATTATTGATAGGGCAGAGTGTCTCGACCACTACATCATAACATAAGTTAGGACGGGAACCAAACAGATTAATCATGAGTTATTGCCACATTACCTGACCTAGATTTACTGGAAAGAAACAATGGGGTTACCTTGCTATTTTCAGAGTTTGTCTTCTTATCTTCAGCAGCCTGCACAAAATTAACACACTAGCATTGCTATCATTGGCCAAGTCATATAATAGGAAAGCAACATTGACACAATGAACGTTTGGGCAACTAGCCTACACTAAATTAACACAATATGGCACAACTATCATCAGCCAGGTAAGGTAATACGAAAGCAACATTGACACAATGAATGAATGGGTAACTAGAGAAGCACTACAATTTAGTAATGTGTGTGATATGAGATAGTACACTCATGCAGCTCAGTATGCAAAACTACCAGGCAGTTTTCCTTACAAAAATCAACATTGGCGCCTTTAACATTTTGCTACAACTAATTTTAGATCAGATAAAGGTTAGATTCACGCCGATTAACAAATTACATGATGATGTAAAAATATAGTAATATACAATAGGTACTTACATTAGCATTGGAGCACAGAGAATTCCCGCAAGATATTTTCCTCGAATACGATCCCAATGGAGGAAGTCTTCTATCGTTTAACCTTATTTTCTAAAAGAGAGATGGGTAAGAAACATGTAGAAAATATGATCAGAATGCTATAAAATTTCATGATGCGAGGATATGCACACGCTTCTTAGAATGGAGTTGACATTCTTTTGCTGGACTAGAGCAGACTAGTTCTTTGGCCACTGGAATCTGCTTATTATCAGTGAGAGTTGGGATTCTCCTTGCTGGAGCATTATCTATGAAAAATGGAGTTGGTTTATTATCTCCTGGCATTTGGATATTTTGCAAAGACCTGGTTTGTAACCTTTCAGATTCTAACATAGCCGTCTTCCCCTTGCATGCCTTATATAGAAGAATGGTGATTCAATTATAAAACATGCTACATCAGAGATGGAATAGGTACTGAAGAATAGAAAGGCATGACAAATTGACATGTATTCCCTCCATCCGGAAATAAGTGGATGGGTCTAGGCGTATTTCAGTTCTAGATACATCCAGTTTTATCCATTTCTGCGACATGTAATCCGGATGGAGGGAGTATGATGTAAGAGCTCAGGATATGACAGGCCAACACAGTAAAAAAACACTGGAAACCCACTATAGAACCAAAGCATTCAAACCCACTGATATGAGATAGTACACTCATGCAGCTCAGGATGCAAAATTACCAGGCAGTTTTCCTTACAAAAATCAACATTGTGGCCCTTAATCATACATTTTGCTACAACTAAATTTAGATCAGATAAAGGTTGGATTCACGCCGATTAACAAAATACATGCCGATGTAAAAATATAGTGATATACAACAGGTACTTACATATGCATTGGAGCACAGAGAATTCCTGCAAGAATATTTCCTCACATACGATACCAGTGCAGAAATTCTTCTATCTGTTAAGCATATTTTGTAAAAGAGAGATGGGTAAGAAACATGTGGAAAATATTGTCGGCGTTCTGGGAACGGGGGTCCCCAGACTTGCCTATCTGCAGCCTGCGGCGTGGCTCAAGGGGTGGCCCAGTACGGCCCATCTTCATCAACTCAAGCTCAAGACCCTCGCGAGGGGCCAAGCCTCGCAGGGCGTACGATGCAAGGCTTCGTCAGGAACGGCCTCACCAGGCAGGCTCGCGAGGAGGCGGAGAGATCAAGGTAGGGGTACCTCGCGAGGTGCTCCTGACGCAAGCCATGATGATCAAGACTAGGCGGCGCCAGGCGGGCGCCGGCCTGCGCAGTGTCCTTGTTTCTTCTTTGGTGCAAAGGGGGCAAGCGAAGGCACGGAGTACCGAGGCATCAAGCAAACGTTACCATTTCGGTGCAACGAGACCAAGACCAGCAGAGCGGCAGGACGGAGGTCACCGTGGAGCCCAAGATGGCTTCATCGCCAGTGCCTTTGGCAGCCGAAGACCAACTTTAGTCAGGATAACTTGTACTAGATGTTCCCCTTCAAAATGGCCGTTGTTGGCGCCCTTCCTGCTCAATATTTGGGAAGAGCACCAGGTCCTATATATATATAGATAGCCACCACAGTAGAATGGGTGAGAGTTCTCATCAGATCTAGAGGCGATCGAACTCACCCAAGTAGTTCACCGCACTAGCCCAAGAACACCTCTTGCGAGGCTGTTCTTCCTTTGTACTGTTCATCATCAGCCCCTGAGGCAATCCACCACACCACACACTGGATTAGGGTATTACACCACAACGGTGGCTTGAACCAGTATAAACCTTGTGTCCCTTGTGTTGCTCATCGTGTAGCTTAGATTCATAGCGAGGCGTTAGGACATGGATCGGTAGGGGGAAGATCTTCACGCGCACCCCAGAGTTCGAACCTTAAGGGTTTTGCCGGAACCCGATATCTGACATTTGGCGCGCCAGGTAGGCGTGCGCCGGAATCTTTCTTCCGCTGTTCTGCGTTCGATCGTTCGTCACATCCATGGCTGACGCTCGCCGAGCTCGTGCCGACCATCGGGCTGCTCTCGCCGCCCGCGTCTCCCAAACGGATCCTGTCGGTGGGCCTCCCCGTCATTCTCCGTCACCAGCCACCAACGCTGCCACCGGCCCGGCGGGGAATGAGGATTAGGCGTCGTTGCTGCATCCCTCGGTGCGGCGAGAAGGCCGCACCGCCACTCCATCGCTGACTCCAGCTGGTTTGTCGTCCCACGCCCGTCGCGCTCCCACGGACGCGCATGCCGCGTTGCTCCTGGCACGCGAGCTCCTGGACTACCGCCCCGTCGATGACATCTACGAGGAGTGGCTCGTTCGCATCACCGAGCTCGTCAGCGCCGCAGGGGGCTCTCCTGCGCCATCCCTCTCGCTGCCTCGCCCTCCGTCCTGCGTGGGTGATGCAGCCCAGGAGGTGCCTCCGCCACCTCCTCCCCAATAAGGTGCCCTGGCTCCAAGGCGCGCGGCCCCTGGATGAGACCCACCGTGTCCAGCGCCTGCGCGACAAGAAATAAGCTGCCAAGAAATCCCTCGTCCTCAAGAAGGTGCTCGCATGCTCCCTGCTACAACACGTCATGACCGCATCCCTGCGCTAGCACGTCAAGACCCCGCGCTGCCCCTGGCGGCGGTGCACGGGAATCCCCAGGAGCAAGCCCCGCGTCTGCAAAGAGCTCCGGTGGCCACCGCAGGCTGCCGTGCCTTCACCACCGAGCTACGCTGTGTCGCGTGGCTGAGCAAATTCAAGCCGGATCTGCCTGCTCGCTACGACGGCACTGCCGACCCCGCGGAGTTCCTGCAGATCTATAAGCTGGGCATCGAAGCGGCCAACAAAGACGAAAAGGTCATGGCGAATTGGTTTCCTATGGCGCTCAAAGATGGTGCCCGCACCTGGCTCCTTAACCTGCCTCCTGGCACGATCTCCTCTTGGGATGAGATGCGCACCCGCTTCATCGCCAACTTCCAGGGCACTTGCATCCGTCCTCCAGTCGTGGGTGACCTGCGCCGCATCAAGCAGCAACATGGAGAGACCCTGCAGAAGTACATCCAGCGCTTCAACAGTGCTCGCCTCAAGATTCCCAAGGTGACCGAGGAGGCCATCATCTCAGCCTTCTCTGATGGCGTCCGCAACGTCAAGATGAAGGAGGAGCTAGCTATCCACGAGGATCTGTGCACATCTCTGGGGCTGTTCAACCCGGCGACCAAGTGCGCAAGGGCTGAGGAGGGATGCCTGTCCCTTCTCGAGCTCCCAGCTGCTGACCCTGAAGAGAAGAAAGCCAAGGCCAAGGATGTGAAGCACAAAGGAGCAGCCATGCTCGCAGCAAAGCCAGTCACGAAGCATGGCAAGGACTAGCCGGACTCGTCCAAGGGCAGCCGGTACTGCGTGTACCACGACCTCCACACCCACAACACCAATGAATGCCAAGAGCTCGGGGCCGTGCGAGAAGGACGTATCAGTCGATGCCCCGAGCGCAATGATTGGGGCTACGGGCGAGGAGGAGGAAGAGGTGGAGGACGGTGGGACGACCGAGGCCCTCACCAAGTGTGGCGTGACCGACCTCGCGAGGACCGTTGGCAGGACCAGCCTCGCGAGGGGGCTTGGATGGATAAGCCTCGCAAGGATCGCCCGCAGGGCAACGCAGGACTTCCTCCTCTGCCACCACCGCCAAGAAGGAATGAAGACCATCATCAGGACAAGGGGGCTGGGGGCTTCCAGGAGCCATGTGCTATCACTTGCATGTTGCTTGGTGCCCAGGCCCCAGCCTCTCAGCGCATCTTCAAGCAGTTTGCTCGTGAGGTGAACGCAGTCCTCCCCAAGCTCGAGGCCACACACCCTCTCAGGTGGTCCACGTGCACCATCATGTTCAGCTCAGCGGATCAGCTCAAGTGCGGCTACAGTCGGCGTCCTCCCAATGCTTTGTTCCCCAGTCATCAACAATGTGCAAGTTACCAGGACCCTCATCGATGGTGGCGCAGGACTCAACATTCTGTCAGTCGAGACGTTCAACAATCTCCAAGTGCCATATGATCAGCTCCAGCCAACCAAGCCTTTCTCAGGAGTCACTAACGGCTCCACCACCCCGATAGGGCAGGTCCGCCTCCCTGTCACCTTTGGACAGCGCAAGAACTACCGTACCGAGCTCATCAACTTCGACGTTGCCCACATTTGCCTGCCATACAACGCCATCCTTGGGTATCCAGCCCTGGCCAAGTTCATGGCAGTGACTCACCATGGATACAATGTCCTCAAGATGCCGGGAAGTGGTGGAGTCATCATAGTCCCCTGCGAAGAGAAAGATGCGGTGTGCTCTCTCGAGCATGCCTTCCAAGCTGCATCAGTTGAGGACCCAGGCAGCAAGAGTGGGAACCTTCTCGAGGCAGTTCCTAAGAAGAAGAAAACATCACCCAGCTCAAGGCCTCAGGAGGCAGGCATCTCCGGAGGTACCACGCCAGGATATGCGCCCATCCAGGTGGCGCCTCCCTCCTTCGAGTAGGAAGGCGCGCCCGGCGCCCTCCTCGGGCAAGGCTCGGGGGCTCTCTCCTGCAGGGCCTCTGTCTTTGCCAAGGTCACGAGGGAGGCGCTCGGGCACCACTTGGAGGTGTGGTTCGCGGCACGTTTCCCTCGGGAAGGCATGAGGCAAGGAGGGCCCAACCCTCAGGAGTTCATCACCAAGGTCACTCAGGAGTTGCAGGAATCGAGAGTCATGCACGGCGATCGCCGCCTACCCGTCGTAGCCCCCCATCCAGGCGAGGATGGCGAGCTGCGCGTCTGCATCGACTACCCATGGCTCAACTGAGTCGCGTCTCAGGAGCGTTTCTGGCCTTCGCGCGTGGGACATTGCGAGGGTCCACCTCACAACTACGTTTGCATGCCTTTCGGCCTGCCGAATGTGGCTTCTACTCACTAGCGCCTAATGAGGAGCATTTTGGAAGCTCAGGAGGCCAGGCACCACGCATTCCTAGGGGAGATGGAGATGGACCTTGAGGATCCGCCCGGACCCCTAGATCCTCCCGAGGCTCAGGGCTCCGATGGCTCGTGAGGATCGGCTTCTTCACCGTGCATCGTCAGCTACTCCAACACTCGCTCTACAATGATACCAGGTGACATCTTCTGAGTTTCATTTCAGCTGAGAGCGCCCTCAGGGCTGCATCATTCCCAGGTCGTGCGGATCCATCCCCGTGGCATGTATCCATTTTGCTTATGTCTTTAGTTCACTTTTCTGGGGGTGCCCCTCCGGCTGCATCATCCCCAAGTCGCTCGGGCCTGACCCAGTGGCATGTATCTTTCCTGCATCTATCTAAGCTGGTTTGTTCTTCATGCTTAACCTGCCTATGATAATCGCCTGCTCGATTGACACCTACCTTTGGAGCCGCTTGCTCTGGCATGGCGCTTGCGCACGGGTCCATCCATGCAACATCGACAAATCTGAGTGGTCGAGCTCTGGCCCGCGGCAACCCCGCAAGCGCTACCTCACCAGGGCCTTAGTGCCCTCATCACTCGCTCGGAGCAACCAATGGTTGGCCGGCGATCGTAATGGCAACCCTTGCTTCTCTCGTGTTGGCTTACAGGAACTACCTGAGGAACAATGATGGGGGTGTCACTAGCTCTCTCCCTCTCCCTTGCCCGTACGATTCGCTCGCGCATTAAAAGGGGGCTCCTGAGCATCATGACTCAGGAGCTCTTACTGGCTCTCCAGCCCTCACCCCCTGGCCTTGTCCACGGCATCGCGACCTGGCATACCAGCGGCGGCTGAGATCGCTCGAGGGCCGGGACCTAAGGATGTAGAGCACAAGGAGAATGCGGAGAAGGGGAGGAGAAGCTCAGGAAGGCCTGACCCAGCTACATCCCAGCTGCCGACGTGCAAGTCCGGCACCTCGCCAAGGAATGGCTCCATGCTTTCAAGATAAGTCCCGCTCCTAGAATAGCTAATCGATGCAGCGCCAAACCTCCACTCATTGCGGCTCTGTGACGGTGATGTTGCCTTCCTTTCTCGCCTTTCGGTGGCTGCTTGAGAGCTAAAGGGGACCTCCTGAGCATCATGCCTCGGGGGCCCTTACTGGACCTCAGGCCGCTCACCTCCTGGCCTTGACCATGGCATCGCGACCTGGCATACCAGCAACGGCTGAAGCCTGCCTGGGGACCGGGACCTGTCAGCTTAGAGCACCAAGCCATCGCGAGGTTAGAAAGGGGGAACCGAGCCGGGATAGAACAAGCATCATGCACCACTTCATGATAAGGATAATATCAACAAAAGACACTCCACACGCTTTACATGCCCCCACAGGGTATGTCCTTGATTCCTCGCAGGGAACAAAAGGTGCTAATCCTAAGGAGCCCTAACTACACGCGCTTCCACGGCCGACGCCATTATCAACAGTGGGCCACCAAGCGCCGGCGCCAACCCCATCCAGATCAGCCACGTCGGCGGCCTGATGCAGCTGCCTTGCTCTGGGTGCGGCGCGAGCTTGGGGGCTCGTAGCTGTCGTCGCTCGTCTCCGGAGTCACGAGAAGCTCGGGCGAGTCACTGGACCCCCCATCATCTCCGTTGCTGCCAGAGGAGCTGCTGAGGAAGCGGAGGGCAGGCCTGGCCCTTGCCATACCGACGTCCTGGCCGCCTCCTCGGGGGCATCATCCAGCCGGCGTCCATCCGTGTCGAAGACCTTGAAGAGCATCAAGGAGGCGCCATCGTATTCGAAATGAATCACGAAGGCGCCCCCTGTTCGGCAGACCCGGGCGATCTCACCCCAGCCTCGGGTCATGTAGAGCTTGCCTGGAGCTACGACCTCGACCTCCGCTCCGGTCGCCGGGGTACCGTAGTCGGCGTGCTGCAGCCAGAGCTCGAGAGGCCCCAATGGCAGAATCTCGAAGGCGAAGAAAGGAGGAAAGCGGATCCAAGAGCTTAGAGGCATGGTGTGACACCCCAAAATTTTGACCTTGTTTTGTTAATTAAAATTTTGCCAGGAAATTAAAAATTTTATTTTCTGGGCTCCCTTTTGATTTTTTTGGACTATTTTTTCTCTCTCTTGTTATTATGGAGTTTTCCCCAAGAAGAAAACCTTTCAAATATGTTAGTGGACTTGTTTAACCTCTCAAGAAAAAATTTTCTTTTATTAGTAGAACTAATTACATAATTAATTTGCTTAATCTTTATTTTCTTGAAAAATGGTTTTCCAAGGTTATATGGCCATATTTGAACTACAACCATTTGATAAATTCACCTAAAATTCCAACCAAAATTTGGAGATGTCAGGTGATGTTTTAAAATCACTTTTATGCAAAAATAACTTTTATTCATGAAACATTTCGAGCTCTACACCCAATTTTCTTCTCTGGTCCAGTGGACAATTTTGCACTACAACCTATTAAAATAATTCTTTAATACTCCTACCAAAATTATGGGATGTCAGCAGGAGTATATTAATCAACTTTTTGCAAAAACCCAATGATGTTATTTGAAAATTTTGAGTGAATCAACCTCATCTTCATTCTGGTCCAACATGATGGTTTGTAGAGCATCCATATTCTTGCTTGCTCTTTGACCCTTGATTCTTTCTCCTGCTTGTAGACCACCCTACAAAACCCCTAAGTCCAGGAGCATGCAACCATTGGAATACTTTTGGTTCATGAGATGATGCCATTTACCTCCTGTCCAGAATTGTAGTTTTGCAAAACTTGCACTAACAAGTTTGTGCTTTGTACAAACTAACCTCACCACCCTCTTGTGCGTCTAAAGAGACTAGGATCTGGAAGATTTGGCCACTCCAAGAAAAGCCTAGGTGCCTGTGGCATTTTGTCAAACACCTGGAGTGCATGGACAGATTTGGCATGAGTTTTGGTTTGCATTGTGGACCTGATCCTCAGACCCAACATGCATGTCCACTAGCATCCCAGCTACCCCTAGACTAGACCTGCTAATCCCCAGCTCCAACCAAGCCACCTAGCAGGCCATGGCATTTCGTCGAACAGATGGTGGGCGTGCACTAGGCGTGCCCAGAGCGCGCCAACTGCAGCCGCGCCCCCGAGCCGCCGCGTCGCGCCCCTGGTTTGGCCCCACACTGCAAAGCCTCGCCACGCACTCCCCTTCTCACCAGAAACCTCCAAGCGGCCCTGGCACCCTACAGCACCGCCGTCAGGGCACTCTTGGCGGCACGCTGGCGTCCGCAGTGCGCCTCTGCCATGGTCGGCGCCGCCCGAGCCACCCCGGCTCGCCAGTTGCCCCTGGAAGCCACGCAAGCTTATCCCCTCGCTCGTCGGCTAGCTCTCGTCGCCTCCACATCGCCCTGCCGCACAGAATGACGGTTCACCGTCGTAATTATCGCCGGCCGCCTCGGGACCGACCTCCACCACCTATATAAGGGCCCCGGAGCTCAATCGAGTCCTCAAGCAACCTCAAATGATTCCCCTAGAGCTACCATGGCCAGCAGTCGAGGAGGGGAAGGCCATCTTCCCCGAGTCCAGCCGGTTCGGTCGCCGCCAAGTCCCGGCTGATTCCGTCGCAACCAAGGCACCTCCCCGCAATCTAGCGCCACCACCCAACTCCACGTGATCGTGCGGAGCCGCCCATAGCCTCAGCCCCGACCGAGAGCCACCATAGCCCAGGACCCCAAATCCACCCGAATGCCTTCTTCGTCGCGAAGCTCGTCGCCGGCGACTCCGTCCATGTCGTCGACCATGGCGGGTACCCACGGGTTCGTCTCGACCTCCTGAGCACACCCATGTTCCCAGATCACCAAGGGACGCCTCCGTTTGCCGACAATCCTCGCCGGAGCACCGCCTCTGTTCGGTCGGAGGGGGACGACGCGCGCGTGGACTGGTCAAACCTGACCAGTGGGCTAGGCGGGCCCACCGTCAGTGACCCAGCGTCGGTCCACGTAGGAGTAAGTGGAATTGCATTTCCATAATGCGCCTTCGACGTGTACACTTTTGAAACGTTTTCTTTTCTTTTTTCTGTTTTATTTATAAAAAAACAGATTTTGACCAGGACTTCGACTGGCTATAACTTTTTAATTACACCTCCAAATGAGTTGATTCTTTTTCCTACCTCTCTCAAATATTGTCTAGTTTATTTTGAGATTTATTTCAGAAAAATTAAGACAACTTTTTGGTACTGTTTTTGAAACTTTATATTGATTCAAAAATATTTTAAATAGGATTTTGGAGAGAGGAGAAAGCTTTCAGATGTTTTGGAGTGCACCCTGCCTTTCCACACATTGAAGGCAAGCATTCTGAACCCTAGCATAATATTGTGCATGCATTGTTTGACACGATCATGACACCACCTCTATACGTAGAACTCGTTATTTTATGTGGTGATGTGATCATTTGCATGAATGCTTATTGAAAATTTCCTTGCTGTTGGAAATGGACATGCTTGTGATAGTGATCATTCTCGTATGCCCTTCGTGCCTACCGGAAGGAAAACGGGAAAGTCTCTCTCTTGGGTAGACCCGAGCTTGTCCCTAGTTCCTCGTCGAGACGAGTGTGTCCGGCATGGCATGAGGGGTATGATGAGTGGTGACTCTGTCTGTTGGATCAAATATATTCGTTATGCTAATCATGCAGGGAATACTTAAACCTCCTGAGTCGACCCTAGATCGAGTCTTGTTCCAGTAACCCCCATACTTGTTTCGTACTACCACTCGTCTCTACAACAAGTAGAGTACGGTTTAGTAAGTTGTCAACATCTTTCTAGCACACACCGTACAGAGAGGCCATGGTGGAAGATACCGGTTGTAGCTGGTAGGCAGGCCACCTGGTCTGGGGTCATGGGTGTTTCCGGTTGAGACCGAGAGGGGAGGCCACCCCTTAGAGCGCGCAATATAAATTTGATCGCATGCTAAGCGAGGTTGTAGCCTCCCCACTTAGAGTTTGCTTGACAGGTGTCGTGGGTGATTCCAGACACGTGTGGGTTAAGCTGGTGTGTGCAAGTTAGGTGTGTTTTCAACAAAAAGACCGTAGGCGGAATTAGTCCCGATGGACTAAAGGAATCCGTTACTCGTGGGTAACGAGTACACCCTCTGCAGAGACTAAACCTATTCGAATAACCGTGTCCATGGTTAAGGATTACAGTCTGGGATGGGTCAAGTGTCGGTCTTAGTGTCGGTCTTCGGAGGAGAAAAACTGTTAAACCAGAACATGGATCGCGACTTGAGACTTATGATGATTATTATTTTTATTATGGACTAACACCTTTATATTAATTGAAATACCGAGTATCCCTGGGATGGTTTTACCTCCTAGGTATTCACTGTGATTATTTATAAGCCCTTTATGTGGTGTCGCTCAAACGCCCGACTGTGGCATGCTTGTTATTTATTTTAAAGCCCTTTATGTGGTGTCGCTAAGACGCCCAACTGTGGCATTTCTTTTAAATCCCTTTATGTGGTGTCGCTAAGATGCCCGACTGTGGCATTTCTTTTAAAGCCCTTTATGTGGTGTCGCTAAGACGCCTGACTGTGGCATTTCTTTTAAAGCCCTTTATGTGGTGTCGCTAAGACGCCCGACTATGGCATTTCTTTTAAAGCCCTTTATGTGGTGTCTCTAAGACGCCTGACTGTGGCATTTCTTTTAAAGCCCTTTATGTGGTGTCGCTAAGACGCCCGACTATGGCATTTCTTTTAAAGCCCTTTATGTGGTGTCGCTAAGACGCCCGACTGTGGCATTTCTTTTAAAGACCTTTAGGTGGTGTCGCTAAGACGCCCGATTGTGGCATGCTTGTTATTTATTTCATAATTTTAATACTACTATGTTATTGCACATTCATAAATAAACTGCTCGCATGCATTAGAGTTTTTATTACCTTTCGTGACTGACGTCATGAGCATAAAATATTTTTAGCACATCATTGTTATATTATACCCGTGTTCATAATGTTTGCGAGTACATTCAAAGTACTCACTGGCTTTTCCCTGGCTATTGTCTTGGCCAGATTTCTTGCGCGGAGAGGAGCGACCGTGATGACAACCTCGGAACCTAAGCAACGGTGATAGCAGCCTCGCGAAGATAGGAGTTAACCTGGTCAGCTTTTCCTGTGGGAAATGGAGTCCCATAGACACTAATGATTCACAACCCACTTTCGCCATCAACCACTAGAAACCATTTGTTGTACTCATAGACCAGAATGGTCTTGTACTACATATTTTGTGTTTTTCTTGGAATTTCTGTATCAAGTTGGTGCCTCATCAGCTAACAGTAATCCTGGGGCTGATGAGCACAAGGGCCATTTTCTGGGAATTAATACCCGGAAAACCGGTCGCTACAAACTTGGTATCAGAGCCAGGCTGACCATTGGCTAATCCTATCTTAGCCAGGTCAAAAAACTTAGGCAAACCAACCCACCAGACCTTTACTAAACACCAGCCAAAGCTTCTCGTGCAAGATAGCCACAAAGTGACACCGACACTTTTTGCAGTCGGTGCCCAACCTATCAACCTAGCCTGTCGATCACGCGCCAGTGACCGACACAAAATCTGTCTTATTCGCAAGCGTGCGAAGGAAGACTCCGTCCACCTTTTTCTATAAAAAGGGCACACTAGCCTCAACGCTAGCACAACACAGCCTTTACCCCAAGCCGAGCCATAATGCCTGGCCCCGTAGTGCACAATGAGACCACAACAACCAACCTTGGAGGTTTTGTGACCATACTCGCTAACCTCACCCGCGTGCCTATGTGTTAGAAGAGCCCCCAGAATATGTTGTGTACCAAGGACCCATGGGCGGTGAAAGCCGTCAATTCTGGGCCACTTTGCACATCTACGGTAGGGGTCTATCTCCAGAACGCCCCTACAGGTTCACCGGAAGGACAACTTCCTTTGAGCCACAAGCCATCCAGCTAGCGGCGCGAGAGGCTATAGTTCAACTCCGGCACTTGTCGCCCAGAGTTAACTCTCGCTCGTTCTACTACTACCCCAGACGCAAAGGGTATGGTTGACCACCCCAAGTTGCCAACGGAGATCACGAGACAGATCCTGCATTATTGCACCTAGTGCGCTATGTAGGTGCACTAGAGGCACTATTCGATCAAATCACCACTGATCTGATCGCAGCTTGTGGAGAGCGGGTTCATCGAACCCCAGCAAGAGGAGAAGGCGAGCCCGACGCCGACAACCCAGTCGTGCTGTTCGGACACCCGATCGAGACCCTGAGGTTAGCTTCAGCCGTCAACCAAGATGCTTTGATGACCCCAGAAGTGCTTCGTCGCCTTTTGGGAGCACACTCTAACGTGATTGTGGCTAACAATCCCCGCGATGGTCATCATCGCTACCCCGACCCTGCAGTTCCTCCACCATCTCCGGATAATTTCAACGGTGAGGACCGTGGAGAAACCTCGACATCCACAAGGCACGCCCATTTGGATATAAACAAGGTAGACTAAGTCACCCGAGTAGTGCCGAATCTCAGTGTATCCTCGCCTTGTAATCGTGTGACCCTGTGAATTAACGCAGCCTGTTGTTGTGCCCCTGTTTTAGATAGTAACCTTGCACAAATATGTTAGCACGCTATTGCATATTTCTTCCAAGCATAGCTACCAAGACCACCCCGACAACCCCCACAGTGATACGTCACTTTAGTGAGGTATGTATCTGTGGCCTTGACCTCGACCTTTGGAGCTAAGCTGGCAAATTTATTACCTTTCACCACGGTAAAATGACCCAGCTCCAATGCTATAAAAAGGCCACCTCGTGACCTTACCAAGCACCCCACACCTTGTGCACCACCCTCACAACCTTTTTCCTGTCATGCCGAGCCCTAGTATTTATCTGAGAACCCCAGATGCAACCCCGGGTAGCTTTGTCAAAATATTGTGGGACTTTACCTGCAGTACCATGGGTTCTACCCAGCCACCCCAGTACGAGCTGTTCAAATCGAGAATCACACCTTCCACCTTGAAATATTGGGCAGCAGTACACATCCCTCCCATAGACTCCAACCAAGAATCAACGGAAGTCTCCTTCGTGGGGAAATTAATGCCAACCCCACATATGGCCATAGAAGCTGCTGCTTGCGAAGCACTCGCTCGCCTTCGATTCGCGGTGCCCTATGCCAGCGAACAAGGGTATTATTACTTTCCGAGCCGTGCAGCACCCGGAGAAGTAACATCTTTTCCTGGTAGACGGATTGAGAGAGACCCAGTACTGGCCAACCTGGTCCAGTACGTCATCGCTCAAGAACGTTTAACCCAGCGAGTAATGGGTTACCTCCAGAGTCTCGTGGACTTAAATCCTCAGATCGCCATCGGCAGACCACTGAGGCCGACCAAGAGAGACACATTCATCGTCTGATCAATCCGCTTTCCCCCAATAGAAGAGGAGTGCGTTCCAGTTCCAGAGATATTTTCTCGGCACCCCGTCCAGTTACCATTTGCATTATAGACGTCGCTGCTATGTTTATTCTTGCAACTTTTACTTATGTGTTGTAACTTATGCGTGGTACCCCGAGTTTGTGCGGCGAGTAAATTATTTAATTTCTATTAATGTGAGTAGTTCTGCTGCGGTTTGACTATTACTGTTTCTCTCGCGAAGAATCCTGGAGTGAGATTTCTTTTCCCTGATTTGCTGCATCATATATCTTCTCACGCCGTGGATTACTTCCATTTCACACAGCACCACGGCAGCAGACTCACCTCCGCTCGAACACATACCATGCTTGCAAAGACACGTAACCGTGGGGTATTTGTTTGTCAAAACCGTTCTTAACAAATCTCGAGGACGAGATTTTTATTAAGGGGGGTAGTGTTGTGACACCCCAAAATATTGACCTTGTTTTGTTAATTAAAATTTTGCCAGGAAATTAAAAAATTTATTTTCTGGGCTCCCTTTTGATTTTTTTGGACTATTTTTTTCTCTCTTGTTATTATGGAGTTTTCCCCAAGAAGAAAACCTTTCAAATATGTTATTGGACTTGTTTAACCTCTCAAGAAAAACTTTTCTTTTATTAGTAGAACTAATTACATAATTAATTTGCTTAATCTTTATTTTCTTGAAAAATGGTTTTCCACGGTTATATGGCCATATTTGAACTACAACCATTTGATAAATTCACCTAAAATTCCAACCAAAATTTGGAGATGTCAGGTGATGTTTTAAAATCACTTTTATGCAAAAATAACTTTTATTCATGAAACATTTTGAGCTCTACACCCAATTTTCTTTGCTGGTCCAGTGGGCAATTTTGCACTACAACCTATTAAAATAATTCTTTAATACTCCTACCAAAATTTTGGGATGTCAACAGGAGTATATTAATCAACTTTTTGCAAAAACCCAGTGGTGTTATTTGAAAATTTTGAGTGAATCAACCTCATCTTCATTCTGGTCCAACATGATGGTTTGTACAACATCCATATTCTTGCTTGCTCTTTGGCCCTTGATTCTTTCCCCTGCTTGTAGACCACCCTACAAAACCCCTAAGTCCAGGAGCATGCAACCATTGGAATACTTTTCGTTCATGAGATGATGCCATTTACCTCCTGTCCAGAATTGTAGTTTTCCAAAACTTGCACTAACAAGTTTGTGCTTTGTACAAACTAACCTCACCACCCTCTTGTGCATCTAAAGAGACTAGGATCTGGAAGATTTGGCCACTCCAAGAAAAGCCTAGGTGCCTGTGGCATTTTGTCAAACACCTGGAGTGCATGGACAGATTTGGCATGAGTTTTGGTTTGCATTGTGGACCTGATCCTCTGACCCAACAGGCATGTCCACTAGCATCCCAGCTACCCCTAGACTAGACCTGCTAATCCCCAGCTCCAACCAAGCCACCTAGCAGGCCATGGCATTTCGTCGAGCCGATGGTCGACGTGCACTGGGCGCGCCCAGAGCGCGCCAACTGCAGCCGCGCACCCGAGCCGCCGCGTCGCGCCCCTGGTTTGGCCCCACAATGCAAAGCCGCGCCACGCACTCCCCTTCTCACCAGAAACCTCCAAGCGGCCCTGGCACCCTACAGCGCCGCTGTCAGGGCACTCTTGGCGGCACGCCGGCGTCCGCAGTGCGCCTCTGCCACGGTCGGCGCCACCCGAGCCACCTCGGCTCGCCACCTGCCCCTGGGAGCCACGCAAGCTTATCCTCTCATTCGTCAGCTAGCTCTCGTCGCCTCCACGTCGCCCTGCCGCACAGAATGACGGTTCGCCGTCGTCCTTATCGCCGGCCACCTCGGGACCGACCTCCACCACCTATATAAGGGCCCCGGAGCTCAATCGAGTCCTCAAGCAACCTCAAATGGTTCCCCTAGAGCAACCATGGCCAGCCGTCGAGGAGGGGAAGGCCATCTTCCCCGAGTCCGGCCGGTTCGGTCGCCGCCAAGTACCAGCCGATTCCGTCGCAACCAAGGCACCTCCGACAATCTAGCGCCACCACCCAACTCCACGTGATCGTGCGGAGCCGCCCATCGCCTCAGCCCCGACCGAGAGCCACCATAGCCCAGGACCCCAAATCCACCTGAATGCTTTCTCCGCCGCGAAGCTTGTCGTCGGTGACTCCGTCCATGTCGGCGACCATGGCGGGTACCCACGGGTTCGTCTCGACCTCCTGAGCACACCCATGTTCCCAGATCACCAAGGGACGCCTCCGTTTGCCGGCAATCCTCGCCGGAGCTCCGCCTCTGTTCGGTCGGAGGGGGACGACGCGCGCGTGGACTGGTCAAACCTGACCAGTGGGCCAGGCGGGCCCACCGTCAGTGACCCAGCGCCGGTCCACGCAGGAGTAAGTGGAAGCGCATTTCCAGAATGCGCCTTCG
Organism: Triticum aestivum; assembly: GCF_018294505.1. Lineage (NCBI taxonomy): Eukaryota > Viridiplantae > Streptophyta > Magnoliopsida > Poales > Poaceae > Triticum > Triticum aestivum. Next base: position 579,221,076 of record NC_057804.1, read on the forward strand.
ACGTGTACACTTTTGAAACGTTTTCTTTTCTTTTTTCTATTTTATTTAAAAAAACAGATTTTGACCAGGACTTTGACTGGCTATAACTTTTTAATTACAACTCCAAATGAGTTGATTCTTTTTCCTACCTCTCTCAAATATTTGTTAGTTTATTTTAAGATTTATTTCAAAAAAATTCTGACAACTTTTTGGTACTGTTTTTGAAACTATATATTCATTAAAAAATATTTTAAATAGGATTTTGGAGAGAGGGGAAAGCTTTCAGATGTTTTGGAGTGCACCCTGCCTTTCCACACATTGAAGGCAAGCATTCTGAACCCTGGCATAATATTATGCATGCATTGTTTGACACGATCATGACACCACCTCAATACGTAGAACTCGTTATTTTATGTGGTGATGTGATCATTTGCATGAATGCTTATTGAAAATTTCCTTGCTGTTGGAAATGGACATGCTTGTGATAGTGATCATTCTCGTATACCTTTTGTGCCTACCGGAAGGAAAACGGGAAAGTCTCTGTCTTGGGTAGACCCGAGCTTGTCCCTAGTTCCTCGTCGAGACGAGTGTGTCTGGCATGGCATGAGGGGTATGATGAGTGGTGACTCTGTCTGTTGGTTGAAATATATTCGTTATGCTAATCATGCAGGGAATACTTAAACCTCCTGAGTCGACCCTAGATCGAGTCTTGTTCCAGTAACCCCATACTTGTTTCGTACTACCACTCGTCTCTACAACAAGTAGAGTACGGTTCAGTAAGTTGTCAACCTCTTTCTAGCACACACCGTACAGAGAGGCCATGGTGGAAGATACCGGTTGTAGCTGGTAGGCAGGCCACCTGGTCTGGGGGCATGGGTGTTTCCGGTTGAGACCGAGAGGGGAGGCCACCCCTTAGAGCGTGCAATATAAATTTGATCCCATGATACGCGAGGTTGTAGCCTCCCCACTTAGAGTTTGCTTGACAGGTGTCGTGGGTGATTCCAGACACGTGTGGGTTAAGCTGGTGTGTGCAAGTTAGGTGTGTTTTCAACAAAAAGACCGTAGGCGGAATTAGTCCCGATGGACTAAAGGAATCCGTTACTCGTGGGTAAAGAGTACACCCTCTGCAGAGACTAAACCTATTCGAATAGCCGTGTCCATGGTTAAGGATTACAATCTGGGATGGGTCAAGTGTCGGTCTTAGTGTCGGTCTTCGGAGGAGAAAAACTGTTAAACCAGAACATGGATCGTGACTTGAGACTTATGATGATTATTATTTTTATTATGGACTAACACCTTTATATTAATTGAAATACCGAGTATCCATGGGATGGTTTTACCTCCTGGGTATTCACTGTGATTATTTATAAGCCCTTTATGTGGTGTCGCTCAGACGCCCGACTATGGCATGCTTGTTATTTCTTTTAAATCCCTTTATGTGGTGTCGCTAAGACGCCCGACTGTGGCATGCTTATTATTTCTTTTATAGCCCTTTATGTGGTGTCGCTAAGACGCCCGTCTGTGGCATTTCTTTTAAAGCCCTTTATGTGGTGTCGCTAAGACGCCCGAATGCGGCATTTCTTTTAAAGCCCTTTATGTGGTGTCACTAAGACGCCCGACTGTGGCATTTCTTTTAAATCCCTTTATGCGGTGTCGCTAAGACGCCCGACTATGGCATTTCTTTTAAAGCCCTTTATGTGGTGTCGCTAAGACGCCCGACTGTGGCATTTCTTTTAAAGCCCTTTAGGTGGTGTCGCTAAGACGCCCGACTGTGGCATGCTTGTTATTTATTTCATAATTTTAATACTACTATGTTATTGCACATTCATAAATAACATGCTCGCATGCATTAGAGTTTTTATTACCTTTCGTGACTGACGTCATGAGCATAAAATATTTTTAGCACATCATTGTTATATTATACCCGTGTTCATAATGTTTGCGAGTACATTCAAAGTACTCACTGGCTTGTCCCTGGCTATTGTCTTCGCCAGGTTTCTTGCGCGGAGAGGAGCGACCGTGATGACAGCCCTGGAACCTAAGCAACGGTGATAGCAGCCTCACGAAGATAGGAGTTAACCTGGTCAGCTGTACCTGTGGGAAATGGAGTCCCATAGACACTAATGATTCACAACCCGCTTCCGCCATCAACCACTAGAAACCATTTGTTGTACTCATAGACCAGAATGGTCTTGTACTACATATTTTGTGTTTTGCTTTGAATTTCTGTATCAAGTTGGTGCCTCATCAGCTAACAGTAATCCTGGGGATGATGAGCACAAGGGCCATTTTCTGGGAATTAATACCCGGAAAACCGGTCGCTACACATGGCGGCGTGGAGCACAAGCTCACGAGGGGAGTTCGCGGCATGGACTCCAGGAGCAATGACGCGGACCGCCGTGACTCGTCGATGTTCCCGAACGCATGGGCGGCGCGGCTCGGCATCTTCTTCTCTAGGGCCCTCAGCCCGAGCGTACAGAGGGAGAGGAAACCCAGGAGGCGGCCGCTCGTACCAGGGCCTTGGCGCCTCCGGCCGAGCAACATCGTCGCGGCGGCCGAGGACCAGCCGTTTCTTCGGCGGGAGCGGGTCGGGCCCCTCTCTGGGGGCCTTTCCTTTCTCCTCAGCTGAGAACCAGCGGATCGGTGCCATTGGCATTAAGATGGAGGAGGAGCAAGGAAGAAGAAGCGAGCAGGGCAAGGAGAGATGGACTGCGGGGGCTCATGCCTCTTCGTACTTATAGTCCAGAGGAGGCCAACTGTCAGCCTCCACTATCGCAGGTAATCATGACCCTCTATGCATGTAGGGACTCGTCAAATCGGGCAGTTGCCGAGGCAACATGGGGAAGCGGAGACACCCAAGTCCAATCAACTGCCACGTAGCGACCAAGGCCGCAGGCTGTTGGGGCCCGCGGCGCTCCGCACTTGCTCTTTCGCTTCACTGCTAAACCAGGTCCGAGCGCGCCTTGGGCCCGGGGGCTACTGTTGGTGTTCTGGGAACGGGGGTCCCCAGGCTTGCCTACCCACGGCCTGCGGCGTGGCTGAAGGGGTGGCCCAATACGACCCTTCTTCATCAACTCAAGCTCAAGACCCTCGCGAGGGGCCAAGCCTCGCGGGGCGGACAACGCAAGGCTTCCTCAGGAACGGCCTCACCAGGCAGGCTCGCGAGGAGGCGGAGAGATCAAGGCAGGGGTACCTCGCGAGGTGCTCGTGACGCAAGCCATGACGATTGAGACCAGGCGGGCACCAGGTGGGCGCTGGCCTGCAAAGTGTCCTTGTTTCCTCTTTGGTGCAAAGGGGGCAAGCACAGGCACGGAGTACCGAGGCATCAAGAAAAGGTTACCATTTCGGTGCAACTAGACCAAGACCAGCAGAGCGGCAGGGCGAAGGTCACCATGGAGCCCAAGACGGCGTCATCGCCAGTGCCTTTGGCAGCCGAAGACCAACTTTAGTCAAGATAACTTGTACTAGATGTTCCCCTTCAAAATGGCCGTTGTTGGCGCCCTTCCCGCTCAATATTTGGGAAGAGGACCAGGGCCTCTATATATAGAGATAGCCACCACAGTAGAACGGGAGAGAGTTCTCATTAGATCCAGAGGCGATCGAACTCACCCAAGTAGTTCACCGCACCAGCCCAAGAACACCTCTCGCGAGGCTGTTCTTCCTTTGTACTGTTCATCATCAGCCCCTGAGGCAATCCACCACACCACACACTGGATTAGGGTATTACACCACAACGGTGGCCTGAACCAGTATAAATCTTGTGTCCCTTGTGTTGCTCATCATGTAGCTTAGATTCATAGCGAGGCGTTAGGACGTGGATCGGTAGGGGGAAGATCTTCGCGCGCACCCTAGAGTTCGAACCTTAAGGGTTTTGCTGGAACCCGATATCCGACAAATATGAACAGCATGCTATAAAACTTCATGATGCCAGGATACGCACACACTTCTTAGAATGGAGTTGACATATTTTTGCTGGACTAGAGCGGACTAGTTCTTTTGCCACTAAATCTGCTTATTATCAGTTGGAGTTGGGTTTCTCTATGCTGTAGCAGTATCTATAAAAACTGGAGTTGTTTTATTATCTCCTAGCGTTTGGTTTGTAACCCTTCAGATTCTAACATAGTCGTCTTCCCCTTGCATGCCTTGTATAGAAGAATGGTGCTTTAATTATAAAACATGCTACAACAGAGAGATGGAATAGGTACTGAAGAATAGAAAGGCATGACATATTGACATGTATTCCCTCCATCCAGAAAAAATGGATGGGTCTAGGCGTATTTCAGTTCTAGATACATCCTTTTTATCTATTTCTGCAACATGTAATCCGGACAGAGGGAGTATGGTGTAAGAGCTAGGGACACGACAGGACAACACAACAAAAAAACATTAGTTGAATGTAAAACTGTATGCTAGCAGAATACGTACAGAAATAACTAAGGCAACATACACGTGTATGATTGGGAAACTAAGATGGCATTGCAACAAAGCACTAGAACAGCACTTCAATGTAAAAAAACATGGTATGGTAGACAGATGAAGTACATACTGATGAATAACAATGCATAAGATATTCAGAAGCATGATGTCCAAATTAAGCAGATGGCATTGTGATAGAGTAGAATGACAGTAATTGAATTTGAAAACATGTTATCATGAATGGAATAGGTACTGAAAAACAGGAAGGCATGACATATTTACATGCATGATCAGCATGCTAAGCACATGGCATTGCAACAGAGTAGATACACTACAGGACATTATATGCATGTTGTACCCATATCACAGGCCAAGTTAGAGCAAGGACCTTGTGGGGTGAAGAGGATTCATCATCTTTCTGCAAGTCTTCTAAAGAACTGCCTTTACATGTTCCATCATATTGGGTATCATTGACATCAAGTTTATTGGCCTTTACATTGCTCCGTGAGGTTCTTGTGGATATATCAGTGTGTGCAATTATATATGACATGCATGGAAGACAACTAGTAGTTAGATTTATGTAATGAGTGCTTGTAGGAGACGACATAAATATTAGGACTAGGGTTAACTAGTAGCAACAGGTCTCATAAACTAAAGGGAGAACATAGATGAAAGCTATAGAATATGTATCGTTTGTACTCAAGATTAACTAGATGGCACAAAAAAGTATTAAAGAACAACATAGGTAATACTAGAAATGGTATAATACTATAATCACCAGCCTATGGGATAGCATTGGCTGATGGATGATAACTATGGAACAATGTTACCTAAAGAACAAGTATCTTAGCTGAACTATGGAACAGCGTTAACTCCTGAACAAGACCCATAAGGGATCAGCATGAATATACAGTGAAATGTGATGATCTATTTTCCATGCTTAGATGAATAACAAAGCCATAAATGTTGCACACAAGTAAGATGAGGGTACAACCTATCTGGCTGCCATCCATAGGAGTGAGTATCATGTGCTAACTTGTCGATGGCCCTGCAATTGTTGTGGCTGTCCATGTCGGGCACGCGCATTCGATGCAGGGAACTTTTGAGTGGGGACTATAGCTCCCTTATGGTGTATGCTTCCCTTGTTGGAGCAGCTGCGGTGAGTCAGAAGACGGTGTGTCTGAAGATGCAGATAACGCATAATGTTAAGAACGACATATCTCTTTGATCTGAAGAAATACACTACAAGATCAATAGCAAGGTACGATAGTGGTCACACGTTTGTTGACTGAAGACTAAATTGGGGTCGCACAATTTTATTTTATTTTGATACTGTCCGATCTACGCCGATGGCTTGATGGCCGTCTTGTGCCTCCCAGCTGACACTGTTCAGAATCTTCCCCGAAGAACCAGTGACCAACGGCAGAGCAGCCTGCCTCCACCATCCGTGGCCCTGGCCAAAACCCCGCTCCCCGCCCCACTGCACTGCCATGGTTGCGCCACCCCCGGGCCAATCCACAAAGACTCCCCGTCATCCAGATCCGGCGGCGGCAGTACCTTCAACTCACGCAACTCTAAAAGATAGCCATCTAAGTGCTGCTTCTGTGGCGAACTTGCGACCCTGCACCCTTACGGTATACACTAGCCAACCGGCAGCCTAGGAGGTTTGCCGCCTCGAGGGGTGATGCATCCCATTGGGAATCGATTGGCCCGGAATAAAAATTCAGACAAGTGATGCCTAAATAAAGTGATTTGAGATGAGGGTGCGACCTATCTGGCGGCATGGTGAAGTAGGCAGGTCCAGCTGCCGAGTCGGTGAGGCCAACGCGGTTGCGGTGGCGACCGGCGGCAGGGAAACAGTGATGTCGCGATGGTTGATGGCTACGAGGAAGCAGCGCCGGGACTCTGGACGGATCCGAAGTTGGAGCCGCTCCGGCGCCGTGAACAACGACGGGGGTGAATCGACTCAGGTACGGTTCACGCGGCCGTCGTCAAGGCAGATCCAGCAGCACGGAGTAAGAGGCACACGACCTAGTGCACGACGGCAAATGGACAGTGTCTCCGGCATCAGGGAGGAGGGAGGCTATGAAATTGGTGCGGTGGGGGCGCCATGGAGGAGGGGCTGAGGTTTCGCGGCTCCGGAGAAGGGAGCTTCCCGGGGAGAAGGTGATTTGGCGGCCACGAGGTATGAATGGTGGGGGGGGGAATTGGGATGGGAGTGGAACCATGTCTTACGGATGCTTTTGTCGGAAATGTGAGGGGGAGTTACCGTTCTACCCCTGCCTTTAGGCTTCTTGCTTGGTTCTGTGTACTGAGGGTCGGGGATAGTATAGTAACCTTGCTTCTCCCCAAATAGTGGGCGGGACCGATTTCGGGCGTGTTTTGAACTATAGTGGATGCGAGCGATTTCGGGCGAGGCGAGCGTGTTTTGAAATAGTGGGCACGAGCTATTTCGGGCAAGGAGAGCGTGTTTTGCTGACCATGGTTTATGAATTATTCGACACATGTCATTTTGGCCGAGGGGAAGGCGCACTTGGATGAAGTTACGAACCTGCCCTCGATGTACAACGGGCCAATTGATGCGTGTCCCACATAGGATGGTAATTTCACGTCTCCCATTTATTTGGTCGGGCGAATTCCACCGAGTAGAGGATGTTTAACGGTTCGTTCAAATTTTGGGAGAACGAGCATCCACGTCTACCTTACCAAGTCGATTCGAATCAAATTTTGAAATATTTGCTTGCCACTTCTTTTTTAGATGGAGAGATGATGCTCGGGAGTAATGTTTTTCTACATGCTCGTTCCTAGCGATTTACTAAATGACAAATAGTTGACCCACTCAAAAACGTGAATCAAACCAAAAATGAAATATCTCGATTCAATGAAATAGCTCGTTCACTAGGTCAAAATAGTGAACTAAATCCAAAATTGAACGCGTCAATCGAGTAGCATGTTGTACAGTATTATAGTACTCCATGAACATGTTGAAAGTCAAATTAATGAACTTGTTTGATATACACATATATCTGTTCATGTGTGGACTGCAGACAACATGTTCTCCAATTTAAATATTTGAATGCAAGTTTATATCAAAACATGGTTTATATCAGTCTTTGATGCATAAAACGCGACCTCCCCCTCTCCCGGACTCCTATTCTCTCTCTCTCGCTTGCTCTCTCTCCCTCTCTCTATCCCTCTCCCCCCCTCTCTCTCTATCTCTCTCTCTCTCACCGACAATCTTCAATTCTGTCGCACGCATCCGACACAAAAACCTTGTTGGTCCCTCTCCCTTTCTCTCCATCTCTCTCTCTCTCTCTCTGTGTGTGTGTGTGGGGGGGGGTCTTTCTAGTTCGCATGCATATATATACACCATCTATAGGTCTCTGTCGCACACTATGTATGATACTCTAGCTAGTTCAAGCTAGATATCTTGGGTGCACTCATCGTACGCACACAAATTCCTTGGCTCGTTGCCTGTAACTCTCTCACGCACCACTCTCAAACTATCCATCCACCTGGGTCACACATACACATGCATATCTCACTTGCACTCGATAGGCCCATCTAAAACTCTATCTCTCTCCCTCGTTCTCTCTCCATCTCACATGCACACACACACAATCTCATGCCTAGCTAGCCAAGTATGATGGTCTCTCACTCAATTGTAGGCACACGTAGTCCCCCCTATATGTATATGACTAGCTAATCTTAGTCCCCATCACAAACATGTGCATGGTCTATCTCGATTTCTCTCGGGGCATCTTTCTATCGTGCACGCACCTCCCTCGATCTCCCACCCATATAGTCCCCTCACGATTTTGAGGGGATCTCTCTATCACAAAACACACCCTCTCCCTCCCCATGCGTCCAAGGCCTCCATGTGTCCCTCTCGACCTTCGTTCCTTATTGGCAAGACCTCTATTGGACATGTGCTACAGGGGTGTCTCTCTCCGTTGCAAACAATCACACACTAGCTATCTTCGTGTATCTCCTCACCTCGCTTTTCTATCTCGGAGATGCATGCGTCATATGTTCGCATAAGAAATGAAAAAACACACTCTCTCTAATTTATCATTTGTTGTTACTTTCTCGTTCACACACATACTCTTTTTGCACACTTACTCATTCTCCTTCACACGCACTTGATCTGTCTCGACTTAGGCACTCTCCTCGGTCCATAGCATATAGATTTATTGAAAAGTCAAACATCACAAAGTTTGACCATGTACGTGGAGAAAAACAATTACATCTAGAACGGCAAACATATACCATTAGATTCACCATGAGATGTAGTTTTGTATGATGTATCTTTGGTATTGTAGATATAAATAACATTTGCATAAACCTCATCAAAGTTTCCAAAGTTTGACTTCTAAAAAATTTACATGCACTACATTATCGAGCGGATGGAATATCTCTTTCCCCCTCTCAGCTATCTGACGCACCACTCAGCCTTATCAGGGCTCCTCAATCTCTCTCAAACTTTATTGGTCGGTTTGCTTCATGACCTGACCCTCATGCCTTTATGGCCAGTACTGCCTGGTGTGGACGTGAGATGTAAAATATTTCTACCTGGCCAGACTTGTGTGGTGCTGAAGCGTTTGGTTTGTGCCTGGGCCAGGCAAAGCATCAACGTCCCATCAATCAATCCATGCAGCAATTATTTAATGCTAATAACCATCCAGGTTGCTGTTAGCCTCGTGGCCGCACGACCAGGCACGGCCAGGCGTTCAAAATCGGTTGCCTGGGCCAGGCTACTTGCAGTGTATGGAGTCCAGCCAGGCTAATTAAAGTGCAAGGGAATCCAGGCCAGGCGGGCTTTCTTTTTCACAAGGTAGCAATCAAACAAACGTGCATGAAATCCAGCCACAACCCCGTGCCAGGGAAAAGATGCTCAGGACGCAAGCCAAACTGACCTTATATCTCCCTGGTTCACACATACACATGTCTATCTCGATATCTCTCGGGGCATCTTCTATCACGCACACACCTTGTCACTCGATCTCCCACCCATGTAGTCCCATCACGATCTCCAGGGGATCTCTCTATGACAAACGTACACTCTCTCATCCCCATGTCTGCATTTTCTCCGTACGTCTCTCTCGACCTCTCTCCCTTATTTGTCAGACCCCTCTTGGCCACATGCTAGGGGTCTTGCTCTCTCGGTTCCAAACAACCACGCACTATCTCCTCACCTTGCCTCCGTTGTCGAAGATGCATGTGTGATATGTTTGCATAAGACACGCATGCTTTTTCTCTACTTTTATTGTGTGTTGTCCATGTCTCTTTCACACACACACACACACACACACACACACACACACTTTTTTCACTCACTCTTTCTATTTCTCTCTCTCTCTCTGTGTGTGTGTGTCGTGGAATTAACACGTCGGATGTCCTAGTGAGAGGACTTAGTCGTGGAGCCATCACAACGAGATTAGCTAGAAGGGGTTAAACCGGACAAAGGACACGGGGAGTTTATACTGGTTCGGCCCCTTGCGGTGAAGGTAAAAGCCTACGATCCAGTTGTGGTGGAATTGATGGGGTCTCGATGACCAGGGAGCGAATCCGCTTCACCTATCTCTCGAGTTGTTGTTTCTTGTCCCTGAACCGCCGTCGGGTCGTCCCTTTATATACATAGGTTGACGCCCGACGGTTTACAGAATACCAAGGCCGGCTCATACACATGTCCGGCTCGGTCTCTACATTTCCCTAACTTACAATACAAGTTACATATCTCATGGCGATTTATGTCTATGGGCCCTAATACGCCCTGGGCTCTAGGCCTCTAAGCTTCAATAGTAAAGCACTATATTCCTTGTCTTCATGGGCTTCAATACGGATGAGCATAACCCGACCCCTCCTGGGCGGTTTATACTCAGTAGTTATATCCCCAACATTAGGCCCCAGATTGATTTGAACATGTTCATGTCAATCTTCAATACTTAGAAAAACTCCCTGATCTTCAAAGAATCTTGTAAAAAACCGCCATGACATCATTTCCATATGCACTTGGTAAACCACCGTGATGTCATCTTTTAAGATTGTAATAAATCGCTGTGACGTCATCTCTGTATAAAAAACCTATAAATACTTTCTTTTCATTAACGACCCTCCGAAAATCGAGGCGACAGCTGTGTCCGATATCCATTTTTTGGGTTCCTCGATTCCCGCGCCTGTCACTTATCCCTTCTCCTTATAAATATGCCCAAGGGTCAATCTTTTCTTTCCCCTTCATGCCCCTTCGCCTCATCGTCTTCCTTGCGTTGCCTCAGAGCTCGAGCACAGCCGCCGCCGTCGACCTTCGCGTCCGCACCGCCAACGGCCGCTGCATCAACCTGATCAGACTAGAGAAACGTGACGCCTCCTCCGCTGTTCAATAGCGTCAGTAAGTACTTCTCTTCATATAACATATCTGCATTAGGGTTTCCGCCGTTCGTCAGTGTTCTTCACCGTTCCTTGTTTTCCTCCTTTAGATCTTGTTGTTTGATCGGAATCTGATAGTAGAAGTGAGCAATAGTAGTTTAGCACCCTTTTTCAATCACAGAAGATACCCTTTTTTGCATAAGATCCCATCTGAGCATATGTGTTCCTCTGCTGCCGCGTTTGTAGGTTTAAAATTTATCTCCTTTTTAGAATTGCGGTAGATCTATTTATACAACACTTAGGCATTTTTTAGATCTGCAACTTCCACACCATTGTAGGCGGTTTATACTTTTCAGAAAATGATGACCCGTCAGGTACCATTAGCCCTCCTTTTAAACCCCCAACTCATCCTTGATATAAAACTCCGGGTTATCATGCCCATAGGTTTCAATTTGTTTTCCTGTTTTTAAGCCAGATTGTCTGCATCAATCAAACCTTAAACTGGCCCTGGTCCTCTTTTCCAGCTTCCTGTTCAAATGGCCAAGACGTTTTATGCTTGCAATTGGGTCCCTTCCCGGGTTACTGAAGAGCAATTGACTGGGTATGTTGTGACTATCGCTTTAGCGAGCAAGGAAACCATCCACTGGAGAGTCCCCGGTTTAGAGAATCCTCCCGAGCCTCAGGATGGAGAAGTGATCGTTTTTACTGATCATCTGAATCGAGGGTTCAGCCCTCCCAGATCAAAGTTCTTTTGTGATATTCTTGCCATCTTCCAACTCCACCCTCAAGGTATTGGACCAAACTCTGTGTCAAATATTTGCGATTTCCATGTGTTTTGTGAGGCCTATCTTCAGGAAGCACCCACAGTTGAGCTGTTCAGAGATTTCTTTTATTTGAACCATCACACAGAATTCACGGACGGTCCCAACACTGACCTTGGTGGGATGGCAATTCAAAAGAGGAGAGATGTCAATTTCCCTCACGCCAAGCTTCATAGTCACCCTAAGGACTGGAATTAGACTTGGTTTTATTGCAAAGACACATCTCCAACTGGCAAAAATCCTCTGCCGGGTTACCGCCCTCACCATCTTAGCAATACTCATCCGTTCCCTCAGAGGCTGGCTGCCAAAGAACGGTCCAACAATGCACCACAGCTCTCAAAACTCAGAGCCTTTATGGCAAACAGTTTAACAGGTGTTGACTTCGTCCGCTGCTGGATATCTTGGAGCATTCTGCCTTTAAGCCGGCGCCCCGGTTTAATGTGTGAGTACACAGGGGACTTAAAGGATCCTCAACGTCATATTGATATTCAGCTAACAGAGGATGAAGTTACTAAAGCAATTAAGAAAATATTGAATGAACCGGAAGCTGTCTGCAGTCAAGTAGGGATTAGTCCCTTCTGCACTTCCAATAAACCGCCAGCTGTAAGAATTGCCTCATTTTTACCTTTAATCTGTCCTTTCTTAAATATTCTTTTATAATTTATTATCCATCTATGCAGGGTGATGATCCATTCTGGAAGAGGAAATCACAAGATAAACCGGCCAAGCCCCAGGATAAATCGGCAAAAGCACCCCGCAGCAAGACTAAGGCTATAAAGAAGCTAGCAAAAAGAAAACCGTCGAACCCTCTAGTTTGGCTAATGATGAAGAGCTTGATGACCCAGACTCAGAGGTAGAATTAGATTCTCTTGGTTCTTTTTTCATACACCTCATTGACAATGATTATTATCAGGATGATGCAGAAGCTAGCCACGCTGGTGATGCAGAGGTAATTGTTCTATCCTCTCATTCAAATCATGTGCGAGTACCAAAACTTTGTCGAGAAGTTCGGAAAGTAAAACATTCACACCCTCTTTCTCGTTTGGATCTGCACTTTTCTTTGAAGACTCAACAGCAAGAAGCTCGCCGCACAACCCGACACAATGGTCAAGTGGTTACCTCTTCCACTTTACCATATTCCCGGTTCGCAAGCATCATCAAGAGGTCTATTCTACTTATAATAAACTTTATCTCAAGGCGGGTTACTTCTGATATCCTCTTAATCCATCTGACTCGAATTATCAGGGAACTTCCAATTCATCCTCCAGCGATTCATCGACTACACAGATGCCTCCTCTCAAGATCGTCCCTGGGTAAGCATAGTAGACTCAGTTTTGCTCCCTTTGCACTGGTTTATTGTACTAACCTCTGTATTTGTTATTTTTAGTGCCAAAGCCAGACTTAGCAAGAAAGCCAAGCTGACTATGCTAGCGGATGATAATCCGGCCACTGAACCCGAGAGGACCTCAGAGGCACTTGGTCAACATGCTGGCATTGCTCTGGATGACCCGGTACCTCAGGGTCAGGATACTTTTGCTGATCCACCAGAAATAAACCCAACAAGCTAGCATGCTGATCCGCCAAGCCCAGCTGCCGATCCACCAAGCCCAGCAAAAGCATCTGCTAAACCGCCAAGCCCAGATAAAACTGTTGAAGGCATGACAGATGATGTTGTGATTACTGGCTTTGGCCATATTGCTCTTGGCAATCATGTCGCTTTATCAAAGCACAATGCAAAACAAGAATTTTCTGCTGCGGACAAGGGCGAATAGAAATCAGATTTGTCAAGCTCTATCCATCTCTCTGCTCAGGATATCCATTCCGGATATCTAAACCGTCTGTATACCAGCCGTGATTATGAAGCCGGTTTAGTAAACCTGATGAAAGAGCGATATGAGGTAAATGCTTGTTCCTTTGAATAACTTCTTTTTCCTTATATAATGCTTCAATTATCAACTCTAGTAGCCCCCAAGGGCCGGTTTATCCATATGAATGTGAACCGAGACTTGTAGTAGGAGAAGACTGGATTTTGCTTGTGTAGCCCCTATGAAGCTGTTTATACCTTTAGGATAGTCCGGTTTATACATCAGAATTCCTTTCAGTCATTAACATGACCCGGTTTATGTAGCAAAACTTTGATAACCTTGAATTGATCCGATATGCATTAGCCCCCAAGTGCCAGGTATATAACATGTTGTATGCTTGGGACTTAAAATATCATTTAAGAAAAAATCAATCCGCATTAGCCCCCAAGTGCCAAGTGCATAACTTGTTATGTGCTTGGGACTTTGAAAAAGTATCACCAACTTATTATCTGTTTTTTGCAGGCTGACTTGACCAACAAAGATTCTCAAATCGCCAATCTCCGGGAAAATATCAAGTCCCAGCAAGCCGAAACTTCAAAGGCCAAAGATGAGTTGAAGGGCGCTTTAACAGCCATGGAGCAATTGAAGGATGGCTTCAAAGGCGAGCGAGCATACTGGGAGGCCAGAAAAGCCAATTTGCTGAAGTGGGCGGAGGATGCTGAAGCGGCCCTTAAACCGGTGGCAGAAGAGCTGACTGGCTTAAAGCGGCAAATCAATGCTATGACTTCTGCCATCTTTGGTAAGTATCCTTGTACTGATCGGTACTTAATCATCCTTGGAACCGCCGTTTTAACAACAATATTGTAACTATTGCAGGTAGTCGTGTCACCCATCTTGGCTCAGATATGCATAAGAAACTGAAGGTTGCCAATACCTTGATTGAGAAGTTATATACCGGCGCTCAACGAGTTATCTGCACTGCTTCATACAATAAACCGCCGCCAACTTTAATCAAGGATACATTGGCCAAGCTCTCCATGACACCTGCCCAGCTAGAAGAAGTGAAGAGATCTGCTGCAAGGGCTGGCGCTTTGTCTGCACTGACTCGGGCTAAGGATTGGATAGCTGATCTTGATCTGGAAGACAATGGAAATGGCTATCCTAGTCAAAAAGAAGATGGGTCGGAATTTGACAAGGATGCCCTTAAAGCCTTGACAAAGGAGGTGCGTCTGCTTGCAAGTAAACCGGACGAAGAGACTGATTTGTCTTTCCGCTGGTCCATCTATGATGCAGACAACAGACAGATTGATGCATCGGTTTGTGAAGCCCAAAATCTAATCCCGCCAATCTGTAAGCATACTTATGCCCCTGACGTTGAACCATTAGATATTATAAGCGATGAAGCTGTCTTCCGAGCTTTGTCTGGAATTGACTGGGCAAACATTGACTTCCAGCCAGTGGGTGGGGAGGCGGAGGTTGAACCGACGCAGGATGATCCGCAATCTTCACATCAAGCTGAAGAAGAATCATAATCCGGAAGCCGGTTTATCATCTTGCGCACTGTCCTCCGTACGAGAAACAATTATCCTTTTGGGGGTTTAAAACTCCTTGTAATAGTCTAGATTGAAACACTTGGTCTGCTATGCCATCGTGCATAGCTTGAAACACTTAGTCTGCTATGCCATCGTGCATAGCCACTTTCCTAAGACTATCAATTTTTCATGATATGCAATGTCTGCTTATGATCTTTAACAGTTTTATGCAATCATGTTTTCTACATGTGACAAACTTAAAATTGCCCTGGTGGTTTACCGTCGGACGGGTTATGACACCCAATATAAAGCCAGAGTTTATAACCAAGGCTATAAAACAATGAAATACGAAATATATCATACCTGTGATGTTGAATCACATCGTTGGTTTACCAACTATTTGTAGTAAGGGTGATAACCCAAATCTTGAGTGTTGATAACTCTCACCATGCCGTGTTGGTTTATAATAAGCCATGCCAGGTTATGATAAACACCGGATGATCATCCTGGCGACTTATAGTCAATGCCAGACCGGGTTAATAAGCACTAGTTTAAGATTGGTTGTGTACTAACAACTGATAGTTGAAAGCCACGCCGGATTAATGAACACTGGGTTACATTGCTGACTTATAGTCAGGTCGGGTCAATAGACGCTGGTTTATCTCAAAACCTTATTAAAGGAGAAAAACTTGGAAAAAAAACAAAAGCAAATGAAAACTTGTAGTCGAGGATTTTCAAGGGCTGCCAGGCCCAAATTCGGGGCTTTTCATGGGCTGGCAGGCCATTGAGTTAAACCATTTTACAAAGCCTTTTAAGATGAACCTCACATTAACAAATCGTTATTTTAACTTTGACAAGTTCAGGGTCTGTATAAGATTGACTTGTCAAACGTTCGACGGGTCATACCATGATTACCTGGACGGAGTGGCTTACTTGATGAAGGCAGGTTAATCCGGGGTTTTAGGTGAATACACCTGGCTTCCAAGCCTGGCTTGATAGCCTATTACAAGGGTCCTTTCAAAATCTTTGTTGCTGTGCACAAAGATTCCCCAAGTAACATTGTGAGCTATGCTCAATGGGTACCTATGTTTGAGCTGTGCGTGGCAACAAACTCTCTTTGGTCCCTTGGGTGTGAAGCTCCCAAGATTTTTTATATGGCTTTATAAGCCAGTTTAATGAGTAATTAGAACTCCAATTTATAAGCATAAGGCCCCATGTAACCAAGAAGACATATAAGACGAAACCGCAGAGGCCCCGCTCTAGCAAGGATGCCGGTTTATTTATTGATCATAATATGTACATTGCCAAAAATATATACATAGTAGGAGCCTGTGACTCAGGTGTAGTAAGGCCGAAGATGAGCTATATTCCACGGCCGACGTGTCTCCTCCTCCGACTTGCGTGAGTCTTTGTGCTCTCGAACATCGATGAGGTAATATGACCCGTTGTTTAGATTTTTGCTGACCACAAAGGACCCTTCCCAAGGTGGAGACGACTTGTGCATGTTAGTCTAATCTTGGATGAGCTAGAGCACCAAGTCGCCTTCTTGAAAAGTCCTGGTTTTAACCCGGCGGCTGTGATAACGCCGCAGGTCTTGCTGATAAATCGCCGAACGAGCTGCCGCAATATCCCGTTGTTCATCTAACAGGTCCAATGCATCTTAGCATGCTCTTTCATTGTCCGCTTCAACATAAGCTACCACTCGGGGCGAGTCATTGTGAATATCACTTGGGAGAACTGCTTCTGGTCCATAAATCATGAAGAAGGGTGTGTAATCCATAGATCTATTGGGGGTGGTGTTAATGCTCCATAAAACGGAAGGCAACTCTTCCACCCAACAACCCGGCGTCCGCAGCAAAGGAACCATAAGCCGGGGCCTGATACCCTTTAGGATTTCTTGATTAGCCCTCTCCTCTTGACCATTAGACTGGGGGTGGGCCACTGATGACACATCCAGCCGGATGTGCTCATCCTGACAGAATTCCTCCATAGCACCCTTGGAGAGATTGTGCCATTATCTGTTATAATACTGTGTGGAAAGCCAAAGCGGAAGAAAACCTTTTTCATGAATTGAACCGCCGTTGTCGGATCACACTTTCTCACTGGCTCTGCTTCTACTCACTTGGTAAATTTATCAACTGCCACCAGAAGGTGGGTCTTCTTATCCTTGGACCTCTTAAAAGGCCCAACCATATCCAGCCCCCAGGTTACAAACGGCCAGGTGATTGGAATCATCCTCAATTCCTGGGCCGGAACATGAGCTCGGCGTGAAAATTTCTGACAGCCATCACACTTTTTGACCAGACCCTCCGCATCGGCATGAGCTGTTAACCAATAAAAACCGTGCCGGAAAGCATTGGCCACCAAGGATTTTGAACCGACATGATGACCACAATCTCCTTCGTGGATTTCACGCAATATCTCACAACCTTCTTCAGGAGAAACACAATGCTGAAACGCCCCTGAAACACTGCAATGATGCAACTCACCATCGACAATAGTCATGGACTTGGATTGTTGGATTATGTGCCTGGCCAAAACTTCGTCCTCTGGTAACTCACCCTAGGTCATATACGCCAGGTATGGTATTGTCCAGTCAAGGATAGCATGAAGAACCGCCACGAATTGAGCTTCCGGGTAAGGAATAGCCAGATCCTCCTCCGTTGGTATCTTGACCAATGGGTTATGTAGAACATCAGGAAAAACATTAGGCGGCACCGGTTTACATTGGGAACCGAGCCGACTTAAAGTGTCCGCCGCTTCATTCTTGCATCGAATAATGTGCTCGACCTGGTAACCCTTGAAGTGACCGTCAATGATATCCACCTCACGCTGATAAGCCGCCATAAGTGGATCCTTAGAATCCCATGTACCAGATGCCTGCTCGAGGGGAAGTAAGAACCACTCCAGCCCCTGAGCCCTCCAATTGTCTGGACCCGTTGAAGTGAATAGTCCAGTATGTGTTATCCGGTTTATCCTCCGGTGCCTGCAACTCTGTCCAGTCGTTGATGAAATCCACGAGCGCATGGGACTTGATAGCAGTGCGAGGCATATATTTTAACCCGTGAGGCCCAAGCTCAATAGCCCACTTAGCAACCCGGCCAGTCGCCTCCTTATTCTGGATGATATCTCCCAATGGGGCGGAACTGACCACAGTGATGGGATAGCCTTGAAAGTACTGCTTAAGCTTCCGACTTGCCATAAACACTCCATACACCAGTTTCTGCCAATGGGATATCTCTGTTTGGACTCGATAAGTACCTCACTGATATAATAAACTGGTCGTTAAACCGGATACTCCTTACCATCCTGTTTGTGCTCCACCACAATAGCCACGCTGACAGCTCGGGCATTAGCACCCACGTATAACAGCAATGGTTCCTTGTCAATGGGGGTAGCAAGAACGGGTGGTTCGGCTAACTTCCTCTTCAAATCCTCAAATGTCACGTCAGCAGCATCACTCCAGACAAAGTTGTCTGTCTTCTTCATCATATGATAAAGCGGGATCGCCTTCTCCCGCGACCGGCTGATAAACTGGCTCAGCGCTGCAATACGACCCGCCAGTCGTTGAACGTCATTGATACACGCCGGTTTAGCCACGGACGTAATAGCCTTGATCTTTTCCGGATTAGCATCAATGCCCCTGTTAGACACCAGAAAACCCATGAGCTTGCCTGCTGAACTTCACCAAGATATCATCCACATAAACATGAACTTGCGCCCAATCTGATTATGAAGGAAATTCTGCACACACCGCTGATAAGTCGCCTGGGCACTCTTGAGCCCAAAAGGCATAGATACATAGCAGAAGGCTCCCAAGGGAGTTATAAAAGTCGTCTTCTCCTGGTCCTTAA
The DNA here is from genome assembly GCF_018294505.1 of Triticum aestivum. Lineage (NCBI taxonomy): Eukaryota > Viridiplantae > Streptophyta > Magnoliopsida > Poales > Poaceae > Triticum > Triticum aestivum. Next base: position 579,239,849 of record NC_057804.1, read on the forward strand.
CCGCCATTTTGAACCAGAGTAAGCATCCAAAAAAGTCAACTGCTCACAACTCGCCATAGCATTAATAATTGATCAATACAGGGGAGGGCAAAAGGATCAGCTGGACAAGCCTTGTTCAAATCTATGTAATCCACACACATACACCAAGTGCCATTCTTCTTGAGCACCAGCACCGGGTTAGCCAACCACTCAGGGTGAAAGACCTCCACAATAAACCCTGCTGCCAAGAGTAGGGATACCTCCTCACCGATGGCCTTGCGTCTCTTTTCATTAAAGCGGCGAAGAAACTGCTTGATTGGTTTAAACTTGGGATCAATATTAAGAGTGTGCTCAGTGAGTTCCCTCGGTACACCTGTCATGTCAGAAGGCTTCCATGCAAAGATGTCCCGGTTCTCATGGATGAACTTGATGAGCGCGCTTTCCTATTTTGATCCAAGTTAACGCTGATGCTAAACTGCTTGGATGAATCACCAGGAACAAAATCAACCAATTTAGTCTCATAAGCCGATTTAAACTTCAAAGCCGGATCATGCTCTGTAGTGGCACTACAAAAAAATACACTTCCGTGATGATACGTGTTTGTCACAGTAGGTCACGTTTTTTGTCATGCATGTACATCCATGACAAATTTATGACAGAATCAAGATAGTCATACCTGTGCTGTCGTAGAAGTGTTCGATGACATTAGCAAAATTATCATCACGGAAGTGTCCACTTCCATGACGATAATTCGCGCATCACAGAAACTGCTTTCCTCAAGGGTGACCGACACGTGGCATCCACCGTAATGGAACGTTGTTAAGCTATCGGGTCGGGTTTTGGATCCGATAACCCGTTAACAGCCCCGACCAATGGGGATTTTCCACGTGTAAAATCATCATTGGCTGGAGGAAACACGTGTCGGCTCACCGTTGGGACAGATGTCATCCACTCATTGGACAGAAGGCGCCTATGAAACGTCGACACGTGGCACGGCCCAACAGAGGCCCATTCCAGTGAAAAGGCCGGCCCGTTTGACTTGGTCAAAAGGTGGCGGGCCAGCCCATGGAAAGCCTATTAACGGCCTGTTCGCATATAGCCAATTTACAGCCCGCTAACCCAAGGCCCGTTACGCCCTATACGAATTAGGCCCAGTAGCTTCATCTGGGCCATCCAATATGATTCCATCCTGTTTTCACTTCTGGCCCATGTATGGCCCATGACGTCTTTCAGCCCATATGAGGCCCTATGTAACTCTTGGCCTATTAAAGGCCCATGTTGAAACTGGACCGCAATGAACATTGTATCACTTTACACCCACTAACGGCCCGTGGCGAAACTGGCCCGTAATGAAAAGTATATCACTTTATACCCATTAAGGGCCCGTTATTCAGTTGGGCCATTTCCAGCAAATGTTATCTTTCGGCCTTCTCAGAGCCCATTTATTCTTGGGCTCATTTCCAGCATTCGTTTACTTACGGCCCGTTACTGTCATTTTCTGCTTGTGGGCCAAATTCAGCCTGTGGTTACATCGACCCGTTTGTGGTCCGTTAATACATTGTGCCGTTTTCACAACGTCATCAAATACGGCCTATTAACGATGGCCCGTTATGGTCATACGGCCCGTATAAGGCCCATTGATGATACGGCTCGTAGAAGGCCCATTGCTTCTACGGGCCGTAGAAGGCCCATTGTTTCTACAACCCGTAGAAGGACCATTATTTCTACGACCCGTAGAAGGCCCATTGTTTCTACGGCCCGTAGAAGGCCCATTGTTTCTACGGCCCATAGAAGGCCTACTGTTTCTACGGCCCGTAGAAGGCCCACTGTTTCTATGGCTCGTAGGAGGCCCAGTGTCACTACAGTAAATATTAGCCCATGGTTATTGTGGCCTAGTTTTAAAAATAACTGCACTGACTACAAGCAAACAAATAAACAAGACAACAAGGAAATAAATAAGCAAGCAACTTATGCTAGGCTATCACGGCTGTTACACATATTACATCCACTGGGCATCAAAGTTCGCCACCAGTGCAAATATATGGAACAAAGCAGCATATCATATACACTGGTTGTCAAAGTTGGCGACCAGTGCAAATAAGTGCCACAGCACAACAAATCCAGAACTGAAACCACTTCAGAAGATCTCAAGAAACAATATCCTAGGTACCCATAATGCGGGCAAGATGCTTAGCAAGCTTATTAAATTTCTCTTGTTTGGCGCTTAAATCCTCCAGCGCTTGCTGTTGCACCAGAAAATATGCATCTGAATTCTGCAGGGACTTCCTCAGTCCTTCAGCTTCCTGTCGCAACACATCTGATAGATGTCTTTCAACTTGAAGTTGAGACTCAAGAAGACGAACTGATTCAGGCAGCGAGTTCGAAGAGCTTGTGCCAGCAGTAGTGGCCAGTAACTCAAATACTACATCATGATAGGACTTTTGGGTTCCCTCACTATCGTCAAGATAGTTTTTATCAGCTTTCTTGGAGACCAACATGGATGTCACACTATCTTGAACCTTATCGGCATTACTTCCTTTACCATTGGATAACGCGGTACTGTTCTCCAATATTTTGTCCGCATTCTATAAGAGAAACAAACAGACACATCACATGTTTACCATGTTGTATATGAAACTCATTTTGGTAAATGAGTTCAGTAGTAAAGTGGACAGGATAACAACATGAAACAAACATATATCTATGTGCAATGGTCACTTTATGGTCTATATCATTCTAGTTTTTGTTGCCAAATCAAGATAGAGACACAGTTCAAATAATATTTGTTCAAGACAAAGCAGAATAGATAGAATATAAGTGTGGGTAACTATAGAGCAATAACAACACTTGTAATGTGCATGACATGAGAACATAACTGTTTATTCAATTGAAACTGAAATCAACATAGAGCAGGTTACAACAGCAAACCAGTTAAAGAAACTGGTTTAAAACATACCTGTTGCGCCATTGGAGTTTCAATTCCATCCTTCAAATTTGAAAATAGTTGGTATGAGTAAATACAGTAATGCAAGAGCAAAGGAGTATGAACCATAGCTACAGAACCTGACCTGAGAACAAATCTTCTTCTCCTTTAAGCGTTGAGTTGGGATTAAGAGTGGTGGTCCTCGTGCTTTGGGCACTGCAGTTCCCTTACTAACCGCTCGTGTTTGGGTGCTCTGTGGTGGAGACAGTGATGTGTCAACTGGAACTGGGTTACTATCTGCCGGGGTTGGGGTTAAAAGGGGTGTAGCTGGTTCTCTGTCCAACTGGGTAGGGGTACAATCTGCGAGAGTCTGGGTTATGTGTGGTGGATCTAGTCCTTGGGCAAGTACAACCATGGTTCTATCTGCATCAACTGGTAGCACTATCTTTTCTGAATAACGTGTTGTTACTCCCTTAGATACTGCCATCACGCTCTCCAATTCAAATGGCTGATAAACAAGAAAAGTAATTGAAAGTATAGACATTCTATGGTAGACAGGTGCAATGGATAGTGGGGAATAAAAGAGGGCATGTAATAATTCATATTTATGTTGTCTAACCAAACAGGATAGCATGACACAATTTCACATATATGATGGCTAACTAAACAGGACAACATGACACAATTTCACATTATGATGGCTAAATAAAAAAGATGAAAAGACATAGTTCAAAATATGATACTATGTAAACAGGATGACATGACATAACTATATAATGTGTTTATTAAATAGGTTGGCATGCCATAATTCACATACGTTCATGGATAGAATGCCATAATTCTAAATATGATTACTGTAAACACTAAACAGGATGAGATGATATAACTATATGATGTCTTTATTAAATGGGTTGCCATGCCATAATTCAGATAGATGATGTGTATGTACTATGTAAACATGATGGCATGATATAATTCAAATATATGATTTATATAGTAAGCAAGTAAGCCGATGGCAATCTATATATGATGTAAAAACTAAGCAATCCAAGACAACATGCATGACATGGGTAATATAACCCTGCCAAGTTTGAGCATAGACCTCAGGGGGGGAATAGGACTGGTCATCAGTCTCTGAATCCTCCTCTGAGGAGCTCTCTGTAGCCAGCAAGATGTCTGCTTCAGTAGGTATCATTGTCTGCTCTGAATACCTTGTTTTCACTCCAGATACTTCCATCACCGCTTCAAATGGCTGATGCACAGGAAGAGTAGTTGAATATACAAATGTTGTCGACAAATGGAACACGTAATACAAAAAAATGGTACCATGATATAATTCACATACATGATGATTGGCTAAACAGCATGGCATTGCATAATTCACATATATAATACCTTTGCAACAAGATAGCACTGTATAATTCACATATATAATGTCTTGCAACAAGATGGCAATGCATAATTCACATATATGGTAATTAGACACTGAACAGGTGGCATTCACACAAAGCATATCTAAACTAATCAAATGGCATAGCAATGCGAGACACCATACGCATGATATGAGCAACATAACCCTGCCAAGTTAGAGCATACACCTCGGGGGGGGGGGGGATAGGACTGGTCATCTGTCTTTGAAACCTCCTCTGAGGAGCTATCCATAACCAGCGAGATATGCGCTTCGTCAGATAGCATAGTCTGCTCAGAAGACCTTGTTTTCACTCCAAAATTTGCCATCACCGTGTCAAATGGCTGATGCACACGAAGAGCAGTTGAATGTACTAACATTGTTGACGAATATAATATGTAACGGAAAAAAGATGGCCTGATATAATTTACATATAAGATGACTGGCTAAGCAGGATGGCATTGCAAAATTCACATATATGATGCCTGGCTATACAAGGTGGCATTGCATAATTCACATAAACGATGAATAAACTAAACAGATGACATTCGCACAAAGGATGTCTAAACTAAGCAGATGACATATTTGATGTATAAAGTAAGCAATGCAAGACACCATATGCATGATATAACCAACATTAGCATGCCAAGTTAGAGCGAAGACCTCAAAGGGTAAATAGGAGTTATCTTCTCCTTCTGAATCCCCCTCAGAACAGATATCTTCCTCTCGATTACAATCCAAAATGCGTGGAGGGGGGGCTGCCTTTGTGCCTACCATGGAGCGACGTCTGCATGAAATTATATTGCCACGCAAGGCTCGTCTCTTCTTCTCTACATGTTTAGTTCCATTGTTTACAATAACTGTCATGCATAGGAATAAAACATAGTGAGATTATGTAATGAGTGCATGTAGGAATCCAGAGTGATGGTAGCAACCTGTGGATAGACCCAAAACCAATAATAGCAGGCAGATAATGGCTTCGGTTAATAAATACAGATAATGGCTTCTTTACTGTTTGTTTCCCACCCAACATGAAACTCATAGTAGACACCGGAGATTAACCAGATAGTAGATAGATACTATTGATAGCGTCCCCGATATGTACCCCACAACCATTTTAAAACTCAAGTTTGACCATTAGTTTGGAGCTGACTCAGAGTCTAATCGGTGAACAGGACAATAAAGTAGCATGTAATATTAAGTGATGCATAACATAAGCAAACACAAAAGAGTGCGACCTCTCTTGCGGACCCGTGTAGTCCTTGAGGTCATCTGCTGGTTGATGATGGTAATGAAGTTTTCATGGCTGCCAGCGGCAGGGAAGAAGATCTGAGGCAGCGAAAGATAGTCTAGAGGCCGGATCCCTGCTCTGCTGGACCCTTCTGTCGTTGGAGCAGATGAGCTGGGGTGGACGTCGGCGCACCAGGACCGGGACAAACCATGCAAGGTTTTCTTTGACAACTATCTGTAAGAGAAGTAATTCTGTAAGGGCTCGTTTGAATTGGAGGATTCCAACAATGCAGGGATAGGAAATAGACAGGAATAGGATAGGAATGCACGTGCAAAACAGAGAATTTAAAAACACAGGATTTCTGCCAATCTGGGTGTTTGATTCACAACAATTGGAAGATCACATGATGCAAAGATGCATGGTGAGATTAAGTCAAACCACAAGAAAATGTACGGTTATAATGCTATTATGATACTATCTCTTAGTATTGTGCTTCATGAATTGGAATTTGAAAAGGAGGACAAGTGAAAATTAAAATTCCTATGTTTTTTCTTTCAAGGAGACACTAAAGGAACAAATCCGTGTGCTCAGTGGACAATATATATAACATGTAGAGTAAAAAAGAGATGCAACAAGTGCACAACCTCTTTGGCGAAGCCATGTCGATCTCAACGTGTTTGGGTTGGCCGGTGTGGATGCTCTGGCTGACTTTGCTGTCGGAGGAGGGGAAGAAGATCTTAGGCGTCTAGAGATGGAGCCCAAGGTACTGCTCTGCTGTGATGGAGGGTTTCGTCGTTGGAGCAGCTCCGGTGAGTTGTACGACACCGAGGCTGAAGCAGGACAAGAGAGACAACGAACAACGTTAACCTGAGTGGAATTCTAATAGCATCTCCAATACATGACGTAAAATACATAACCACAAAGTGCTAGATGTAAAATACATCAGCCGCTCATCTCTAAACTTAACTGTCGAAACTGAACTTAACTGTCGAAACTGAACCTAACTGTCGAAACTGAATTTTGCTGTCGAAACTGAATTTTGCTGTCGAAACTGAACACACTAGCAAGGTAAGGCTACACGTCAGTCGATTTTGCAGCCGTTTGATACGAAATCAAGGGCCTGTGGTTCATCTTCAACCTCCACCCCCCCCTGAGCCACTAGCCACCACCGGCCAAACAGCAGCCCCCCGCCGCCCGTGGCCGGTGGTGCGCCGCCCCACCCGCCCCGAAAACACTCCCCACCGCCGGTCCGCCGCCGCCCCGGCCATCCCTCTAGGCCCCCCCGTGCCGAGCTTTTTCTCCGGTGATCCCCACGCCATCGCCCCACCAACGCCCCGCCACCACCGGTGACCACCACCCCCATCCTGAACCCTAAGATAGATAGTGGGGTACCTCGTCGGCGAGCCCCCCCCCCCCCACTGCGGCTGGTTCTTCCTTCACCCCGGCGAGCCCACCCCTTGGAAATTGACTGACCCAAAAGTCGATTCAGTCGACTGAAGTGTAGCCAAATCGGAGCAACATCACAAGCAAGAGCAAGAGCGAGAGCAGCAGCAAGAGCAAGAGCAATAGCAAGAGCAGACCAGGCAGGGGACCGAGAGAAATAGCAGAGCAGCAGCGCGAGCGAGAGCTAAAGCAGCAGCAGCTCCTACTGATGTGGACGTCACCGCCGAGGGAGCAATGCCGTGGAGGAAGTGGCCGGAGACGCCGCCGTGGATGGAGCCGCACCGTGTCGGCTCGGGACCGAGCGCCGGCAGCACCGTGAGATCGAATCAAGAAGAAAATGCGGCAATTAGTGTACAACCTCTTTGGTGGCGCCGATTAGGCCGCAGCTTCATCCGAGGAAACGGTGGTGATGATGCTCTTCCGGTGGTGCAGGTGAAGACGGCGGTGTGGGAATGGAGGTGGTGCGAAAGATGAGGGGAACGTCGGGGCAGCTCCTTGGAGGTGGAGGACGGGGTGGCTGAACCGGTGGGACGATGAGATCGAAGACGGATCCTCATCCGGTACGGTGGATGAGGGACATCGAGGTGTTGTTGTGGACGGCGTCATTGGGGAAGAAGCTCCGGCTGGGTGGCGGACGGAGCAGGGTGTGGGGTTATGTCGCGGGTTTTCGCGGCCTCGGTGTACGAATGGGTGGGCGGATGGGATGGCAGTGGGGAACCATGGCTTAGAGACGCGCTTGTTCGAAATGTGTAGTAAGTTACGAAAGTACCCCCCACCGATTTGAGGCGATTCTTTCGGTTCAGGGGTACCACGGGCATTTCGTGTGTAGGGATTTCACAGGAGGTGGGAGTTTTCGTGCGCATTGTAATTTCGAAATAGCAAGGCGCGGGTTGAGATGGAGGGAGTTATCAGAGCACAACAAGACAAAGATATATCTTAAATATTTCGGGCTAACAAGGCGCGGGTTGAAATTTCCGGACAAGGCTAACGTGTACTGTACCAAATCAATGTGCACTACAAATGTCATTCAAAACTTTGAATTCATGTTATGTTCAATTACAATATTTTGCTACGTGTATAATGCATGCAACCTACTACTCAAATGAACGTTTTAGTGCATTCCAAACGTATATACTACCGCTTCAATATGAACTAAATTTGAATAAGATCTACAATAATGATTGTTGTGAAGTCAAAGCATTTGAATTCGTTTCTCTGTTTTAATAAGATATACAATCATCATTATTGTCAAGTTAAACCATCGTTTGTGTATTATCTTCACAGCACACCACATGATCAGTATCGAGTTACATATGAACTATGTGTACTATATGAACTCGAACTAGATTTTTTGAATCCACTTTATTTTGATTTCAAATCACATTACATTTCTAGCTCTAGCTAGATCTTCATAATCTAAACCATGTCTCATATGTATAATGTGTTTATCACATTATGTATGGTGCCCCGCCCCCTACGCCTACAAGTATTTAGATGTGAGTTGCAAACACCACACATTACCACAAATTCAAATAAAATGTGAGAATGTTCGATATATAGTATTGTTTAGATTGCTCGATATTTAGTTGTAAGCTGCAAACGCGCACATTATCACAAATTCAAATAAAATGTGAGATTGTTTGATGTATAGTATGGTTTAGATTGTTCGGCATTTAGCTGTGAGTTGCAAACCCATGCATTATCACATTATGGTATAACATGTGCACATCACGTGTATCACCGCTATATTCATGCATGCAATGTTTAAAACACTATGATCTCCTATTCAAATATATGAATCCGCTTTCATATCAAATTATGATCTTTGTTAGTCTCTTACACCCACACAATCCTCTAACCTTTGTAGCTACCACTAACTTTCTCTCGTGCATGCACACGCCCTCCTCGCCCTCCCCTCCCTCGGCATTCTATCCACCGGGCACATTCATTTTTTCCTTTAGGTCGTTCTCCCAGAGTCTCCACAACTCCTTTCCGACACACACCGATCGATAAACCTCTCCAGCGATGCCTGCCTACAGCATACACACACAGCTTCAATCTCCTCCTTTATGTGTCCTTGCCTCGTGTCTCTCATATGGTCAGACACACGTGTAAACTCTCACCCCTCTTTTAATCGATCTCACAACCGCACACTCCTCCCCCTATCTAGCTAGTAGTTGGGCCTCTCGCACCACCTCCTAGCTCCATTCTCTCTGTCTATCCGTCTCGCTGGGCCTTATTTGCCTCTAACAAATGGATGTACACCGACCGATCTCTCGCTATACATATAGCCAGCTAGGTCCTTATAACTCATTTTTACCCACAAATCGATCGATCTACCTCATTAGTTGTGTATCTCCCTTCCTCCGACAAACAACAATTGATGTACCGATCTAATTAGGTTTGCTTACCAAACACATGGTTCCCCTTCATCATCCATGGATGCGTCCCGACAGATCTATCACGCACAGGCACACACAGAAACACATCCCAACTCTTATTGATAACATTGCAGTTCCACCCTTAGTTTGTCTAGTAGGCCTCTCCCAACATCTCCGAGAAGCAACTCCATCACCCATCCAGCACTCTACCCCTCTCCCTCCCTCTCCCTCCCTCTATCTCTCCTCTCTCTCTCTCTCTCTGTCCCATCATATTTCCTGTCCTTCAGTTATGTATGGATGTGGACCGATCTCCCTCATGACATAGCTGGGTCTCTCCTTCTCAACACATATACGAGTCATTCTACCTCTATAGTTAGGCCTCTGCCTACCCCTCCCCTCACCCCCTCCCCCCACACGCACTGATACATCAAGCGCTCTAGTCATGTCTCCCTGCCACACACAAACTTGACATGTCCCCTCTAACATTCCGGTAGGCCAGTCGCCCTATATATTTGACTTGCACACACACACGCAATTTTGATGGCTCTCTTCATCGATCTCGCACCCACCCGTACTTGACCCTCTCTTGGACTCTACGATAGCTATGACCCCTCCCTCTCTTCTCGTGGATTGCCCGACCCTCTATGTATGATATGGATAGGCCTCCATTTCACGCACATTGTAGGCAAAATTTTGTTTGAGATGTCACTGACACATATTCCCACAAATAATTCACGAAATCAACCCCCACCACACCCCCACCCCCACCACAAAACAAAAAACACTCACAAACGCGGTTTGTATCTCTCACACACACCCACGTAGGTGGGGGACGTGCACGAAGAGAAGAGGTGCATGCACGGCGCACGTACTCCCGTCTCTTTCCAAACCACACCCGCGCGAGTACACGTTGGAGCTCATTTCTGTACGAAAAAGGCAGCCCACGTGGTAATTTCGCACGTTTACTGGTTGTCCACTTGGTGGAGGGAGGATCGTCTACCACGGGTGGACAAACAAATTGCGACTTGACGCGTTATGTTAAATTAAAAAAAGAGGCAAACCATGTGGGGCCTACCTTAGAGGCAAGGCTCTATACACTGGAGTACTTTTGATGTGTCCCGTCAACTCACAGAACGAGGAGAAGCTTGCTTAGTACGACGTCTCCCTCGCCCACGAGCGCGGTGGCTCGCAGGATGAGGTGAAGCTTGCTCCTCCCTCGCCCATGCGCGCGGTGGCTCGCAGGACGAGGAGAAAAATTTACTACTCCCTCCGTTTACTCCTCGTCCCTACTACCTTGGTTATAGAGATTATATCATATTGTTTGGAATATATATGTCCTTAGTAGATTTCAATATGAACTACTAGTACATACTCCAAACATTGATGTATATAGACGTATTTTAGAGTGTAAATTCACTCATTTTGCTCCGTATGTAGTAGCACTCTCCCTCGCCCCTCGACCCTCACCCACGTGGTGGACGTGTAGCAATTCATTCGGTCTCATATAGCCAGAACGATGTATACTACACTACCATTATTGCTCGACTTCCCTAAGAGGCGAAGAGCCAATCGCAAGGTTAATATTTTGGAGATACCAAGCGCAAGGTTATAGGAGAATGAGTAGTAGGTGCCGCGTCATTTATAAATAATTTTTTTTCTTCAGTGGCACGTACGCAATATGATAGGTTCACATGGAGAGAAAAGGAAACCGCTCCACTATATACATAGTCAGGACGGGCCAGCCTACACGGTTGCTTGCTGGGGTTGCTCTCTTCACACTCTCTCGCACAAAATGATTGTGGCCACATCTCTAACATCTCGGCGGATCACGTCCGCTTGGGGAAGGGGTGGATGCTTAGTGTAGATGCGGTGTCCGTCGCCGATGGTGAAAACCCACTGTCGGCACGTCCCGATCAGGGGTCCCCGCCGTTCTCTCTCACAAAGCCGGTGAGGTTGCCTTCGTCCCTTGCTCACTGCCACGACGTGGGCAGTTTCCGCCTCCCGCCGCCCTCCTCAAGGTCGAGCTACGTCCCTTAGGTACAACTCCCTTTACAGCCGGCTTGCACCACTGCTCCAGCTGCCCACATCACTCCCTGTGGATATTTCTCTACTTCTTTGCCCCGCACGTACCTGATACCTCTACTGGCTTCTACGTACTGTATTTGTGATGAGTTTATGTCTCATCAACTAGTCCTAGTAATCTTATTCTAACCACGCTTCTTCAATTTCTTTGCCACAGGGATGCTCATCTCGATTTTGGTGAAACTGCACAAAATGATCCAATGGTCAAAAGGTTGCAAACTTCATTTATTAGGAAGCTCGAACGTTGCCAGCAAATTGAAGCCTGGTCAGGGTTCACGGTTCAAGGGCTAGGGGCTGCATGGATCATTTTTTTCTTTAGCTGCCTCTGTTCCAAAATAAGTGTCAACTTTAGTAGTAGTACAACTTTGTACTAAAGTTTGCACAAAGTTGAGACACTTATTTTGGAACGGAGGGAGTACATATTTGCTATGATATGTCAATCATTGAGATGCAATAGCATGCATGTTAGTCTCCTTTGTATTTGATGAAATGTTGCAACGGGCAACCTTGGACGCAAGATACATGTAATAGGAGCTGGAAGCTTCATAGCATTGTACAAATATATCTCGCTGATAAATTACAGTACGTACTAGTACTATACTAGTACTTCCTCCGTTCCTAAATATAAGTCTTTGTAGAGATTTCACCATTAACCACATGCGGATGTATATAGATGCATTTTAAGTGTAGATTCATTCATTTTGTTCCGTATGTAGTTCACCTAGTGGAATCTCTACAAAGACTTATCTACTAGTAATAGCTAGCCCCCACTACTAGGAATTCTCTATCCTCTCCTTGAGCCACATCATCAAAATTGATGTAGCCGTTAGATGAAGTAAATCAGTCATAATAGCTGTCTGATCTAGACGTTGAGAGGCTCAGCACTAAGCCACATGCAAGCATGCAGAAATACCGTGGCACATGCATGTGAGTGGGTTTTAAATCACATCAACATGTCTGCATGCAAGCATGCACCGGTAGCATGCATGTAAGTGAGCTTTTAAGTCCCATGAACATGTCAAAAAGAAAAATATAATCCCATTATGCAGTAGGAGTTGGCTGATCTTTTTTCCTTATGTGGGATGATCTAAATGATGATGGGAGTTTATTTAGTTTGGCTACCACATTTGTCATGCGGTTATAGTTTTTTTTAGTTCTATGAAATCGATAATTTTGCGCAGAGAGATATACCGCTGTTCCGCGGCATCGAGCGGGGACTCATCTAGTAATATTTAGGAACGGAGGGAGTACTATGTAAAGAGTTAGGTGTCACACGGTGATAGTGTGAGGTGGGCCATGTAATCACTGAGCCTGCGTGTTTTCACTGCTCTTGCGCTCCTCCGCTGTAAGAATGGAGAAAATTGTAATCTACTACCTCCTTTCGCCGAAAGCGTGGGACATCCAGCAGTCCTACCACCTCAGCAATAAAGACCAATGAGCCGTCAAATCACATAGACCCAGTAGTAAGTTGGCGGACGAAGCAACCATCACTCTTGCGCCAGTGAGAGGTCGCATCCGCTCTACCCAGGCATGAATGCGGCACCGATTCTTTGCAGCGGCACTGACCATTTCGGGCGGGAAGCGCGCGCGGGCGGTGGAGGGGCTTTGGGTGGGCCAGGCTGGTCAGGAGCGGGCGTGGCAGCTGTCCACATGTCCCTATAGGACACGCCCGAAAACGAGAGGATGCACCGACTCTCGCGGCTAAAATCGTACACTACACACCATATCTCTGTAGGAGTAGGTCGATCTGTCGCACTCTCTAACACACACATGTTGTTAAACACAAAAATGCACACGCACGCACCTTGGTCCCGTTGCACCTTCTAACTTGAGTAATTACACCTAGACGGAGGGAGTAGTAAGTATACGAGATACGATGGCACACTGACTTAAGTCGAATACAAGTTCCCAAAATTTGTGTGCATGTTATAATAAGGATTCACTTAAAATAGTACGTGAGTGAACAGAGGGATCAATTGGACAGTGTTCCTGAGCAGTAGCGAGATGTGTGAGGTAGTAAGATACACCGCTGGTGCTTTTAATTTTTCTTATTAATTTGTTTGTTTCACCCTCTGACTGATGGGACCCAACGTACTACGTGGAGAGAGGTAAGGTGACTAAGGCTGCATTATTTCGGCACCACTGTGGATAGCCTTACCACCAAAGCCACATGACACGATTATGATTGAAATCCTAATGACTCCCACACACACACACAAAAAGAAACACGGCATGCCTATCACACTAATGCAGGAATGTATAAAAGGTTATTTTCCTCTCGTTGAACATAACGGGAGGGTTGTGTAGCTGGTTAGCCTGTTCGCTCATCACACTTGAGGTCTCGGGTTCGATAACTACACTTGAGCATAATTTTTGCCAGGAGGATTCTTTGACTGGTCAAAATGTTTTCTAGGGTTTGCACGCTGCACACTCTCTCTCCAGTATATATATACACGCTGGAGCCTCAATGCTTGTAGTTGCTCTCTTCACACTCTCTCGCCTTCTCCCGCTGGATCCTCAGCGCTTGTAGTTGCTCTCTTCACACTCTCTCGCCCTCTCCAGATCTAAACAAGACTTCGTTGGCCTCTCTCTCCCCTCACTGCTACTCAAAGAGCCGGTAGGATCCGTCCGCCAAGAAGGGAAGGAGGCTTAACGCTGTCGCCGTCGGCGAGGAAGGAAATCCACTACCGACGCTGATGTTCACTTTCCACCCAGTGGCGGTGCGGGAGGGCCTCCAACCCTTCTTCTTCGCCGCCGTCCCGTCGCCCACCGAACCACGCCCCAAGAACCTTAAGGTATATTTTACTTACTCCACATGCATTGCTCTAGCCGCATGTATACCATGAATCTAGGACGTGGTTCAAAGAGGAAAGGAGTGGGGGAAAGTAGTGGGAAAAGTTGTATATAGCATGAATCTAGGACGGGTTGAAAGAGGAAATGAAGGGGGAAAGTTGTATAGCATGAATCTAGGACGTGGTTCAAAGAGGAAAGGAATGGGGGAAAGTAGTGGGGAAAGTTGTATCGCATAAATCTAGGACGTGGTTCAAAGAGGAAAGGAAGGGGCAAAAGTACTAGTTCAAAAAGGAAAGGAAGGGACAAGGCTGTAGAGTTTGAGCAGGACTAGATTTGCTGCGCTCACATACGGAAAGGTGTCTAAAGATAACAAAACTGGGACCAACACAAATATGCTCCTTGGTTGTTTGTTCTTTGTTGCAACAGACTGTGCATGACCACAGTACATCGGTAGATGCACATGGTGCTGGTGCGTCCACTGTCCCGTGCAACTCATTAGCTGTTGTTAATCTATGGCCCTGTTTGGTTAAAAACTCCCTAGTCCCTACCTGCTTGGTTCCAGGGACTAAACATGGACTAGAGGTTATTAAATGACATGATAAAAGACCATGTTACCCCTAGTAAGGAACTAATAGAAACAAGGTACGATGCATGGCAAGGGCAACTGTTGGAAAAAGTCCCAAAAAGACTCCCTCGGGGTCTTCTTTCTTTAGTCCCAAATGCCCACTTTTAGTCCCAAAAAGTCCCTCCTGTTTGGTTTAGATGTGACTGACACGGAGTTTTCTTAGTCCCGACACCAAAATGTCCCTGTAAACAAACACCCTCTAATAATGCCGCTGGAAAATTGATGCAATGCCACAGTTAGAAGCAAATTACATGTTTAACAAAATTTATTGTTAATATAATCTCTATGTTAATATTAATCAATGCCACCGTTTGAGAAATGCTACTGTCTTGCTTTCTTTCCCATTTAGATAAGGTAGATGCTTCTTTTTGTTGGCTTCTGTGTCATCCACCGTTATTGACCACTAATTGTTTCCTTTGAACCTCTGTGTAAACAGGGTTATCTACTTCACCTCGTTGCCATTGTGACCTTTTGTTGCACTGCACAAAACACTTTTGTTTTAAGAGAGTTTTGTGCAGTTCAACCAAAATGTCACACCGACAACGTTGCTTGATTGCTTGATCTTAGTGGAACTACACAAGAGGAGATCTTACTTCCTATCCGTTAAGGCGAATTTGGTTCAGATCTTCTTCTTGTGAGTCGTTTGAATTCCGCATCATGAGAGGTCAGTACTAGCCTTCTTTCACATGATTCTACAGTGTGCTTTCATATGTTGTGCTACTTGTACGATAATGTTGCTTGATTTTAGTGAACTGCACAAATGGAGACAAGACTTCCAATCTGTATGTGCACTGTAATATCCCATTGAGGTAAGATAAGGATATTTCACAACTGTTGGCCTGTATTTTGCCACTTTCATCAAAAAATTAAGTTTGGTACTATACTTGTGCTCCCTAATTGACATGCCAAATCTTACATTGAAGGCGAAGCTTGTCTGTTATTGAACCAAGTGATGACGGGGAAGAACAAGCAGAAGAAAAACAAAAATCAACTCCCGGTGCTGTAATGAAGCACTGGAACTGTGATGACACAAGTAATGATATAGTTTTGCATCTTAATTTATTGCTATGGCTGGAACGAGCAATTCTTTTGCCACTGATTTGATGTCGTGCATAATTATCTCTACTTGTGCAAACAGGGATCTTCTTTGAAGATACCATATATTTTAGTGGAACTGCACAAGAAGATGTTGCAAACATTAAACTAATCGAGGAGTATATAGTAAGCATGGCCACCCTCGTAGATAGCAACAGATGGTTCCCGAGAAGTGCTTCATCTGTATGCTCTACACAATCAGCCTCCTGACAAAGGTTGGTACTCGCCCACTGATTTCATCCATATGATTGAGCTTTGTCATCTCTATTGGTCTTGTGCTACTGTTTAGATACTATCATGAAAAAGTGGTATTGTTCTTGGGAAGTGCTTCATCTGTGCTGTTTTAAATATTTCCTTTCCTTTTTTTCGAGCAAACATGGATGCTAGCATTTAGTAGTCCTCTTGTATTTGCACAACAGGATCATCTTCCTATGAAGAAGAATATGGAGTACGTGAAGTGACTAGTTCCGATTATGCCAGGATGAAGAAGCACTGTCTATCTTCTCATCAGAAGGAGCAGTTGAAGGATGGTTACATTACTCCCCACAAGACCAAACTAACTTCAGCTCAGAAGGACTGACAAATATCCATTTTTTTGCTGTGATGCGCGAGTACAATGTTGTTCTAGGATTCTTTCTGGTGAGTTCCATTTTTCTAAAAGTGTTCTCTACATGGACCATGTATGTGCCTGTTGAAACTGTCAATTCATAGTATAGTTTGCTTTATACTAATCACTTTTTTGTATTTGGGCAAACAAGGGTGCTCAGCTTGATTTCAATGGGAACTGCACAAAATGTTCATGAATACATCGAATCATTAATTTCCACCACAAGGAAGGAGGTGCCCATAAGCTCAAGGTGTTGCAACATACAAGGGCGAAATCATACAAGCTACATGCAAATTTGGTAGACTTTGGTGGAACTGCACAAAAAGAACAACTGATTTATTTAGCACGAGTTGCCATGTCAATGTCCGAACTGATGGCAAACCCTGCCCATTCCACAATCGTAGGCATTTGATATTTTGGAATGGGACAACCTTGTCAAATTTTGCTCATTGATTTTAGCAAGATATGCGTTTAATATTTTCGAATGGGACGCCCTTTGCTGTCAGTAGCGGCGATCAATTTTTTCTTTATTCTTTAGTTGTGAAGTAAATATTGCCTCTGACATGTGAGTCACTGAGATGCATAATCATCGATTGTTTTGAATGTTCTCTATGAATTTCCCGGCCTATGTGTTTGATTGCAATGTACAGGCTGCTCAAACTCTTTGTACTCCTTCTGTTCCTTTTTACTTCGCACATTATGAAAGTTCATACTTTTTTGTATAAGATTGGTCAAAGTAGAGATACTCTGACTGCAGACAAAACTTGTATGCAGACTAGAAAGGACTGGAGGGAGTACATGTGAAACTGCTGCAAACGTGGTGATCACCCTGGGAATAATGCTAGTACGTATTGTTTTGCATGTTCATCCAATGCCAGTGATACATGAATTCGAACTAATCGAAATAAATTCATTCATACATGGTCGGATTTCATATAAACATGCCGGATTTCATTACATTTCATACATTCTTCAACTAAAAAGGGGTGTTTGTGGCCGCATGCATCTCCCAGATGCAGAGGCCGGGGGTCATCCTCCTTTTCGGAAAAAAACTAAAAAGGGGTGCGCTGGAGGTATAATTAATTAACCGAAGCTACCCACCTGTGTCCCACTGAGCCAAACAGAAGCTTCAGTGACTTAACTGCAGGTGCAGTTGCCTAACTGACATGTGGCCTGTTGGGCCCACGTGTCAGTAAGCCAACTGCACCAGCAGTTAAGAAGAAGCAGCGTTCTTCTCCAGTGCCGCTCTCCGACTCCAGGTCGCCGCCAAGAAGCTAACCGGCCGTCAATGGTCAACCCGCCTAGCTTGGCTTCAACCGGAGGGTAGCAGCGGTGGCCTTACTTGGACCCGAGCGGCGGCGACCTATCGTGTTCTACTCTTCCTCGTTTTCTGTGTGACGTTGCCTCGTTGGCAGCAGGCGCGGCCTCGGCGGAGCCGAAGATACCTCTGTCTCGTTGCCGGCAGGCGGCGCCTCAGCGGAGCGGTGGAAATCCTCCCGCACGTTGCCGGCATGGTGGGGCCTCGGCTGAGATGGCGATGTCCTCTGCCTCTTTGTTGGCGGGGCGGGGCCTCCGCAGAGCCGGTGGTGTCCTTTTGCCTCGTTGTTGGCGCCATGGCGCCTCGGCGGAGCCGGCGGTGTCCTCTGCCTCGTTGTTGGCACCGCGGGGCGTCGGTGGAGCAGGGCGTCATCGATACCAGCGGATCGGGGACTCGTCGGAGCCGGCATTGTCCTCTTCCTCATCCTCGGTCTCGCCAAACAGCGCCTCGCCCGCTTCATCGCCCTCTTTGCTAGCCTCTTTGTAGGCGGCCACAGCCTCCGCCACCCGCATGTGGTACCGCCAGCGCTCGAGGCGGCCCTTCGGGCGGAGCGGTACGAGTCGAGCAGCGCCTCCTGCTCCGCCCGCTCTGCGGCGATCTGCTCCTCCGCCTGCAAGTGCTCCTGGAGGAGATGGTGGTTGTAGGCGGCATCGGCCTGCGCCTCCCGGAACTGCTCCTCATGCATCTGCCTCACCCTGTGGGCACGGGCCTCGCCGATGGTCATGGTGCAATGCACCGGTGAGGATGGCGTGGAGGAGGGGGTTGGCGCCGGATTGTCGACTACCATGTTCTCCATTGGGACGTCGTCATCCTCCGGCTGCCTGCCGGCCAGCCGGTTGGCAGCAATGGCTGCTATCTCCTTGTGGTCCGTCGTCCTCCCGTTCCAAAGAGCGCTGGAGCGCGAGGATGCCATGGTGGGCAGTAGTGGTGTGGATAGGGGAAACGCAATGGATGCGGATGACTGCGGCTATGGCCGGCGCAGCAGTTTATATAGCAATAGTGGGCGGGCGGAGGGACGGACGTGTGACGCCGGAGTAGCCGCCTCGGCAACCGCGTATCATTAATGTGTGCGGTAGATGGACGGACGGACGGCACTTGTGTCGTTTGAAGGCGGAGCAATCGCCTACACCGGGAAGCGGGGCGGCCGGCGCTGACTGTTTCGGGCGGAAAGCGCGCGGGGGCAAGGAGATCACTTTACTTGGATAGGATGACAATGGGTTCTCACCAGGTCCATAGCCTCACGTATGAAAGTTCCTCCTTATTATATATATATATATAACTATAATTTATTTTTCTTCCTCCTGGTTTCCTGACATCACGATCCCACACCATTGTCTACCTATGTACTCCCTCCTTTCCGGTTTATAGGGCTTATCTCAAAATTTTAGTTTTTCCATTTTATAAGGCTCAATTTGGTTGTTTTCCATCACATGTTCAGAATCCATGGTGCATTAAATCATTGCATGCAAGTATTAAGAGAAAATTGACCAATGCATGTACTTCATGCATGCATGCATTGCAATTAATGCATTGATAAACATAATTTTTTGAGGATAACAAGAGCATTAATTAGGTGCTTTTGCAAAACAAGAAAATGTATTCCACCACTCGCCATCTACCTTGATTCGTGAGATTTTTGAATTGAGCATTATAAACCGGAAAGGAGTGAGTAGTCAATAAACGAGAGAATTGCACAAGAAGCGACCGACAGCTGGGACCAAGCAGCTCGAGCAGTATTTGTGTTTTTGAGGTGTGAGCACTGCAGAGTTTTTCGATGTTTACCCTAGATATTAATTTTTCTCCTCTGAACAATAACGAATGATGATATACGAGATAGAGTTGGGGTAGCACCAATTGAGGAGAAGCTTGTCCAACATCGTCTGAGATGGTTTGGGCATATTCAGCGCAGGCCTCCAGAAGATTCAGTGCATAGCATACGGCTAAAGCGTGTGGAGAATGTCAAGAGAGGGCGGGGTCGACCGAATTTGACATGGGAGGAGTCCGTTAAGAGAGACCTGAAGGATTGGAGTATCGACAAAGGGCTAGCTATCGACAGGGGTGCGTGGAAGCTTGCTATCCATGTGCCAGAGCCATGAGTTGGTTGCGAGATCTTATGGGTTTCACCTCTAGCCTACCCCAACTTGTTTGGGACAAAGGCTTTGTTGTTGTATGAGTTTTTTTGTTGTTGTATGAACAATAACGAAAACATCGCTGGAGGTATTAACTGGGCGGGCTGTGGCCCGTCTAGCCCAGGCCAGATATCCAGCCCAGATATTAATTTTTTTTCAAGCTGAAAATGGCTAGCCCAGCTATACTATTTTTAGGAATACCCAGGCAAGGTCAAGTTGTTATTCTCCGCCCCGCTGGGCTGCAAATCTTTCCTAGGAGGGATGCATTAGTCTTAACAAGAAAATGGGCTTTAAGAAATAATAAATGGGATGTAATTATAAAAAACTGGGTAGTAACTATAAAAAAATGCACCAAACAGTGATTACTTTATAAAATATGATTTTTGGAATATTGAATATTTTAATTTCATTAATTGTTGCGAGTGGAATGTTTCTTTGGATTTTTACGCAATATAAATTTATATTGAAATTGTATTTAATTTGACTAAAATTTCGGGATAAAAATATTCGGATCCCATCAAAATGTGGGAAATTTTATTGAATTCTGTTTCGAACGGTTGGTTGAAATGGGCTGTACTTTTAACAAACTGTAAATGGGCTGTAGTAAATTCCATTAGAATTCAAAAAAGGGCTACACATTCTTATAAATCTCAAATGGGCTATAAGTTCTCTGCCACACACTTCTGGCCTTACTAAGTTGACGCGTCCCCTAAAAAAATAGAGTTGACGGGTATGCAAGGCTTTGTCAACTTATAGTGAACACACGGTTCTATCAGCAGTGGCCGTTGGATGTCCATCCAATGGATGTTGTGCTTCTTCTTCAATCTCAGATATTCTAGCTTCACCCGCCCAAAAAATGATTCATCCCCCTGACATCTGGGGCGCACCGTTTCGTAAGCTGACCTGTGGGCCTACTAAGTTGACGTACCAAGGGCTTTGTCAACATAGTCAATATAAACGATTCTAGTTGCAGTGACCGTATGATGTCCATCCAACGGCTGTCGTGCTTCTTCAACCTCTGGTCTTCTTTCTCCAGCCACCCAAAGCAGCGCCGGTCGTGCCGCCTGCTCCTGCCTCCCGTGGACGGCCATGCTGTCGCGGAGGCCTCACCGCCCCCTACTACTCCCACCGCTGGCCAGGCCATCCCTCCACTCACCCACTGACCCACACTCCCTGTTATTCTGCGGTGACGGCAGCGCAGCCGAACCAGTGAAACCTCGTACTCCTCTCCGCGTGTGCATCCACTGCCGCGTCTTCCCCGGCTCCGCGTCGTCCCCTTCCTAGGCCTCACCGTCGTCCACCGCCGTGGTGCTCTCGGCGTGGCGTGGTCAACGTGGTCAAGGAACGACTTCCATCGGACGTGGACTATACGTGGAGAGGCTGACAGGTGGGTCCACGATAGCCGCAAGGAAGTGCCTCCTTATTACACGCAAAATAATTATTCCTCCACCTGACAGCGGGGACCCACCGAACGGGCCACCGTATTTCGTGAAAAAAATGATTCGCCCCCTGACTGCTAGGACCCTCGAGCTACATCTTCGCACGCAAGGAAGTGCGTTTGAAAAAAAAACGATTCGCCCCCCTGATTGCTGGGACCCACCAGCTACATCTTCGCACGCAAGGACGTGTGTCCGAAAAAAAACGATTCGCCCCTCGACTGCTAGGACCCACCAGCTAGACCTTCGCACGCAAGGAAGTGCGTTCGGGCAAAAAAAATGATTCGCCCCCCTGAC